>NC_134485.1:127382745-127500215 GCF_040206685.1 Ascaphus truei
AAAAAGCAATCTGCCACATTATTAATCGATCCTTGCTTTAATAAATGTAATACATTGCTTTTTCATTAAGACCTCTGAATGTCCGGTACATACATACATACATACAGAGCTTTTTCATATGGAAAATATGTACAGATGTAATGTTTGTTTTATAAAGGGCAAAATATGCTCAGGGGACAAACTACTAACATTCTATGAGTTAAACTTGTAAGCTTCTGGGGGCATTGCTGATTTAATTGACCACCAAAGGTTTTGTGCAGATAAAATGAGAAAAGTAATCACATCAAACTATGAACAAGTACTGTATATGTCTTCACTTTATGTACGTGCACCACTTACGTTGGCATTAACTGCTTTAGTGAATGAACCCATAGTATTATCAGTTTTAGTTTTTCTACCCACAGCACTGAATAGTAACACAATGGCTTCTTACTTTGGTCTGCGTGAACTCCAGGAACATGGCAGCCAATCCTTCATCATCAATGTCACAATCTGTTTTGATGGCGATGTTCAGGATATGGATAGGTTCGTCTCTGATGCTCTGCAAAGGATTCCCATGCACTTTTTAGCAATTAAGGAAGGACAAGACACCAAAAGTAGAGTCCAAAAACTTTATGGCAACTTTTCAGCGGCAATAATTACCAGGATAAGTTGATCAATTTGATACTACCTATATGTTGGCCGGAAATTATTTCTTTGGGACCCGTGAGTAAAATGACAGCTTCAGGCAACTGAACTGAAGCTGTTCTTTTCATCTGGCACCAGGTGGCACTTAAATATGGCTGCACACAAATATCTTTATCCTTGCTTGGTAAACCCACCTGATAATTGTGTGCGCACGTTGTGCAGTAAATCAATTACGAAAACATAGTGTGTAACCGCTCTTTTACAGAGAAACCAGGCACAGTCCCTTGCCTGATCCTCAAAACAGGATGAGCCTGGCTTATCAGTACCTTATTATCATCTTCATCATACAGCGAAGGGTGACCAGCTTCAGGGAAGGTAGGACTTGGAGGCGGCGAATCCGAGAAGCAACTCATCACATCATCAAAGATTCTAAAACAAGATATATATATTGTGTCCATCAGCCAATTAATCAATACTATTCCAATCCAACGCAACATATTTATCCACTGATTCTGTTTTACATGTGAAATAACTTTCACCTCTCATTTCTACGGGACACGCAAGTATGTGTTCAAGCTCCAGTTCCCAAATGTATTTAATGTTTCTAGTTTCCTTATTTATGAGATTATTTTTACATAGCTAGATAAAAAAAAATGGCTCTGCATTATAGATCACAAATACAAAGATTCTTGTAAAAAAAATAAAAAACAGTTACATTGTTCCAATCATCGCTGATTAGGCAACTGAGAGAAAAGACTACGACATGAGCAATGAGAGCTGTAATCACCCCTCCTCCCAGGGGTCGTGCATCTGCACACATGGAAAGACAGATGCCACACTCATTGAATCAAGAGAAGGCTGTCCCTGCTGGGGTGTACTCTATGGCTATGCCTAATTCTCCCTGACATTTCATTCCTCACTGTGCAAGCAGATACTTGTGCTCCCTGCTCCCTAAAGAGACACCATAGCCCATTCCAAAAATGCATGTGGGGAGTAATGCAGAAGAAGATGATAAGGATCAACCTTAGAGGCACTCAGTGGAAGGCGTTTATGATGTAGGACTTGAAAAGCTTGCAGCAGGAAAGAGGGGGAGGGGAATAGGGTGAATAGTTTGAATATGTTAGTTTTCACCCTTTTTATTCCTAAGGGCAGAGGCTGCCTGGGGTAAGAACATACAAATTATAGCAATCGACACTATTGCTTGCTGTAGACACCCAGTAGAACAGTTGAACCTCCCAGACAGCCCATCATATATATTGGACTATTTCTGACTATCAATAGTTAATATATTCAGCGAATCCCCTGCCATCTGGTTAAAATGCATGCCATGTTCTGGGAGATCATTTTGCTCACGGGAAAAGCAAACACTCCAGAGTTACAAAATGCAAACGGAAAAAGGAGGAGCCGTACAGAATACAGAGCAATAGGAAAACAAATACATGTCAATGGCAAACCTCAAGTACATGTTGTTGTTTACTTTGGCGACATTAAAGCTGTGATCGGAACACTTCTCCACACAGATAATGTAAGCTGAACACAGGGTGAACATGGTTTTCGATTAAGTTCTGCTACGTGTAGCTGTATTGATGCCGGTTGGACATACATTTTATAGATGTATAAATGTGTGCAAAGATTTGAAGACCTCACAGGCCTGTTCTACAGGTGCGCCGACGAGTATTCTAAAACTTGCCTTGGAAAATCTGGGGCTATCACCAACAAGACCCAGGTACATGCTGCAAACATTTCAGTGACATTTCTGCAGAGACTAATAGCCCATCGGATTAACAGCGGGGGTCCCTAGCTGTCCCATTCAGTTTGAATGGGACTGCCAGGGACCCCCGCTGTTAATCCGATGGGCCATTAGTCTGTCTGCAGAAATGTCACTGAAATGTTGCAGCATGTACCGGGTCTTGTTGGTGATTGCCCCAGATTTGTTTTAGAATACTCGTCGGCGCTGCAGTACCTGTGTTTTGATGAGGCTACAAAGCAGAAAGGGACCAATAAAAACAACAATCCAACACGGTACTTTACTTAATTTTGGTCCTGTAACGGACACCTGTAGCATTTTTGCAATTAACACTGTGCAACCGCTGGGGCAGTAAGTTTCAAATTGAGGTCCCCCGAAGACTTTAGTGGTATCCCCCTGGAGCCGTGCAAAGTTCATTTCAGGATTTCAGTTACAGGTCCCTTCGTTTTTAAGAAATGTTACATGTAATATATAAAGAAAAGGGAGAGGAAGGGCACTAGTCGCATTTCACAAAAAAAGGGATTTATTTAGCCACAGAGGACCAACGTTTCGGCTGACACAGCAGCCTCTCTCAAGGACTTGGCCATGGGGGTACGTTTGCTTGTTTTGGAATGACTCATTAACATTTTTATTTCTTGCATTATATGTAATATATAAACATATTGAATTGATCAAAAGAGCTAATGTATGGTTATCCTCCAAATGGTTTTGAATACTGAAGTGGTCCACAGCGATATGGAATCGTGTGGGAAACTATGCTCTAGGGGAGAGGATGCAGAGACCTGTTTTTCCCTTTAACTTTATAGACGTTTGAAGTTGCTGTGCAGAAGCCAAAAATCTCTCTGCATAAAAACATGGATTCAAATATACTGTCCATTTTCATGCACTTAACATTTTTGGAACTTCAAAATCTCTTAAAGCAGCAGAGTATAATAGAAAGGTACGCTGCATACAGTAGCTTTATTTGCACACTGCAAAAACTATTTTATCTATAAGAGTAGAAACAGTCAAGTTTGTCTGGAGGCACAATGATGTCAAGGCAGCAGGGGAACCTTCTTAATAACTTAATTTCTCCTTCCAATGGACAGAAGAGCCACCCATGGGCTGCGTTTGATATAGAAAAATGAAACAGACTTAATAAAGGGATTAAACAAAATAAGTAAATTGAAGGAGGTGAACACAAAGGTGTAGCTGGGCAAAACTGGATCAATGATGTGGCAAAAACAAAAAGCAACAAGCGTTACAAAGAACTGAAAGTTTTTGATACAGCCCCAAAGGTGTCAATTTCTAAAAAGGAATCGATTTATCGTACCTGAGAAAATCCTCAAAGGTCCGGAAGGAAACCATGCCGCCCATCCTCTGGCAGGGAGGGGTAAAGGAAGTGTCAAAAAGGACATCACTGACACTGCCCACGTGCACCATCCCGTAGTGGTTGAGGTTGGAAGAGAACGACATCCTGGATGGCATAGAAACCGTGTTCATTAGAAAATAATCCTGTGCACACTGCATTATATAGAAACATTTGTATCTTTCACCCTCTATATAAATGATGTATATATTGTTTATTCTTTACCAGTTTGTTTGCATAGAGACAGACCCGCGGCCTCTCACAGTGCTATCCATAAAACTTCTGTCACGTTCTGTGTCAAACATCCTTACATCGTTTTTTTTGCCTTGTCTGATTTATGAATAATGTTTGTTTTTTTCAAGTGCTCTTTACTTATGAATAATGGAGTCCCTCATGTTACAACTCTCATAAAGTGTACAACCGTTGGCAATGTTTAGATAGCTATAACCTTAACATAGGATTAGAACACACTTAAGAAAAGAAATTAGAAAAAGACAGAATTGCTGCTTTAAGTATTCTAACCGGAGGATCCAAAGAAGCTGTGCTGCTATTTTCAGCTCAGGGGACCCCCTGGTTCTTAAAACCCAGATACACAAAAGTGTGCCAAGTTTTTTCACACTTTTAGTCCTATTGATATGAATGGGAGTAAAGGTGTGCTAAAGCCATTAAAGGTGCTGTTGCTCTCCTCTGCAATGTTTAAATAACAGGAAGTGAACGGCACCTAAAACTAGCAGCATCTCTGGAACCAAGGTGGGCGTCGGAGCTGCAAATAGCGCGACTGTTTTGGAGGAACCCCTGGTTTCAAATGCTGTAAAAATACCGCATTGGATTTTAGACTACGGTATAACGGTTAGCAGCAGATTAAACATGACTCGGATAGATAACCGAGTCAGTCAAAACAAGAAGAGCTGATGTGGAGGAGGAATTAAACAAAAGAGAAGCCATTATTACAATTAGAACAGGGAGAAAACAATGAATTTGCTCACTTTTTAAAAAATAAATAGTTTCTTATACCGTAGGTGCATTCACTGCTATTTGTTTATTTTTGTAACATTTTCCTCGTTGTCATAGCTGTAGTGCCTTACATTTTAGTAAAACACTTCTCCAAGTACTGTAAAAACGTATAGGCACTATACAGTATATTGAATTAAATAAAACTATGACAACGGAACATTATGGACATACTATTACACTCTCCCTGCTAATCAGCCTGATTGACAAATGTAGTATTTTATTTTTCACTATATATGTGTGTGTGTGTGTGTGTGTGTGTGTGTGTGTGTGTGTGTGTGTGTGTATATATATATATATGCAAATATAACTGTATGCTCATCTGCATGTCTCAGGCAGGTCTGCAACCCCGCCTTTCCCCATTATCACCCAGCATACAGCACTTCCACTGCAGCAAGGGATTCTGGGAAATGACATGCAAATGAGCACACAATATATATATATATATATATATATATATATAAATCTATCTATATATCTATCTATATCTATATATCTCACTCTAGTGTAAGTCAGTGGAAGATGTAGAAATGATTACCATCGTCCTCACAAATCTCCCTGATAGAAGCTGTCACATGCTGGTTATTATAATCCTGGGCCTCCCTAACAACTGCAGCCCACCATGCCGGCAGTACACGTATGCCCCTCAATTTTACGCTTATTATTATACTATAAGCAGCCGAAACCACAAACAAACTAGCACTGAAAAACGGCAAATATTTCAACACAATGGTGTGCATTGCTGGCAGGGTTGGTTGCAAGGTCATGGAGCCCAAGGCAAAGGGAAGTGAAATGGCAGCTATTAACATGGCTTATGTTGTGTTCCTTTTTTCTCTCATAAATCTCACATCACATATTGTTTGTTAATAGGGATAATCAACCAAAACGCAATTAAAAAAAAAAAAATCAGGTGAGAATAGTGTCCAAGTAAAAACAAAACAAAAAGGTAATTAAATGATCATACGGTAGGGAGAACTTAGACATGTTTGTTAGCATGTGCCAAAGAGTGAATGCACCTTAAAATCAATAATCCCTGCTCCTGTACTGCCCTCTGATGTCAACACAATTAGTGTCAGCCTCATCTATATTATTATTTTGTGCTCCCTCATTATCTGGTTGTTGTCTTTAATAGTGAAGTGGTGTCATATTTAATATGTCACATTTAGCTAGAATGGCTCCAAGTCTGGTGGGAATGGAATTTTAATCAGGGCAACGTAATTAAATGTTGTTTTATATACATGTACAATTGGGCTAAAGAGGTAAAACCATTCTATGTTTTCTCAGAATCCCTTTCAATGCTCAACACCCCCCAAAAAAAAATAAAAACAGATATCAAACCAATAAAAATGTTGCCAGTTGTACACGCCAACTATTGCACTGCTCATATTTTTTAATGGCAGATCCAGAAAACACAGTGACGTTCTAAAACCTGCATGTAGTTGGCATTTCTAAATAGGAATCTCATCAACCAGAGAAAAGAAAGTCTCACCACTTCATTTGCCAATGCTAATCTACACACTTAAAGCAGTAATTATTTATTAAAGAAGGCATCTCCCAGTGAGTATCTTGGACGAGTCACTTTAACTCCTTATACCGCAGGAATCATACGAATGTGTATTTAATAATGAGTACAGTGGATTAGTGCATTAAAACTACAATTGACAACATATCCCCAAGCCAAGAACAAGAGAAGACAACCAAAGATACAACGGCAATAATCAGCAGTGCACCAAGAGAAACATTTTGAAGTACGTTTACAACAATATTTAATGTTACATGTTTTGCCATTCTGTCCCCAGCTGCTGTCATTACAAAGCAAAGCGTTCTGGGACTTCTTGAAGCACAGGGATCCAGAGACTGTTCAGATGTTTCTAGAGGGCTACAAAGTGGGCGTGGATACTATCAGGTCAAAAATGCTGGAAAGACCAAAAAGGCATTCAAGATTGGTATTAGATTAGAGTTGAGTTTGGTTCACCATGGCGAGCCGTTGGGATAACACCATTCATGAACTCTATTAAAAATGCCGATAACGGGGATATAGATGCATGGGAAATCCTTGTACTGCATCTTAAAAATTAAGTATACCAACGATTTCTGGTGCGACTACAGATCAAAACGCTTTGCCTGGTTGCATCTGTAAGGAAGAATTATCTTGCATGCATGCTTTTGTTATCCGAAATACATTTGCGTTTTTGTAATGAAATATAAGCCAAATGCCATACCTGTTAAGCGTGGGGATGTTCCCTCTGTAATCAAACAACCACAGTTAATTAATGGCCGGTTAGTAAATAAACATACCACTTGTGATGATGCATTTGCATGTGTTAGACAGATCTACCACCCAGTCGTCTTTCCCCATTACGGCTAGCAAGTGTTTCCACTGCAGCCAAGGATTCTGGGTAATGACAAGCAAAAGAGTCAAAAAAGTCAATTTTGAACCCCTAGTAGCTTAAGCCTGCCTTATTACACAGCTTTTCAGCACAGCCTGGCTGGTTAGTGGAAGCCTCATTACAGAAGACTGCAACTGGAAACTGAAAGCTGGGAGCTCACATTCAATCGGATGATTGCTGGCAAAGTTCTACCGATTTATGCAAACAAATAGCGGCGTGTGCATATTAAATCTAAATGCATGTTCCTATCTTTTGAAGTGCCTCAAGTACAGAAATGTTGCCAACTGTTTCTCTTTCTAGCCTTTACATACAAGAAAAGAGAAGAGTCGTTGGAATCACAGCATCCAAAATAATTTGTTTTTTAAAATCTGGCTTCTTCTAATATAAGAAGCTTATTAGTAAAGTTCCTTACATGTGGCACAGATAATTAAAAAAAGCAATTCATGTGTTTTTTTTTAAATTATTTTTTTAACATAGGTTTGTAGCAGTTGGTCTCCACAGCTGAACCCCATTCATTTCAGTTTCGGGGACCCCCTGCTTCCCAACATACTGTACTTACCTCCGAAGGGGGTGCCGGTATCTCTGCAAAAGTTTCAAGCTCCCGCGTCACATGGGCCAATAGGAAGCCGAACCTGATGACGTCACAGCTTCCTATTGGCCCGCAGAGCGCGGGAGCTTTGAAACTCCCCCTGCTTCAATCCTATGTTAAAAATGAATAAATAAATAAATTGCTAGCTTTGATTGCATCTTTAAGCCACTGATGCTTCTGCCACCTCAGCCCTGGGAGAATTTGTGGATACTAAAAAACAAACCAGTTGTCTACACATGCCATTTACAAAATGTGCCTCTCCCTTTCTACTTCTTCTTAAACAAAATTCACATCATCGCATCACATCCCTGGGTGCACAAAATATTTATCAGCATGCATAATCATAATTCCTATTTATCTTAGAATTATTAAGCAGATGCTATGTTTTTGTTACATCGGAATTGCGCTACCACAAAAAAGATACTTTCAGAAGGAAGGAATAGGAAGGAATCGCTACACTGGTCAAGATCATTTTATGGGGCACCCTTGCTCCTTGATTAATTTTAAAGTACAACGTGCTAAGGGCATTTTCATGTAGAAAAAACAAAAAAAACGAAATAAGAGATAGTGTGATACCATTTATTTAACAACGATATTGTTCCCTTTGACGAGATGGAGAGATATTTCTGCAATATGTTTCTTTAATGTTCTGATTGTCCTACCCACAGGTCAACAAGTACACAACATACTTGGTTTCACAGTTGACGAAATAATATATTTTGTGTTTTTTTTTTTACCTGTGACTGTGGATGCAAAATGTGTGGAGGACTGCATGGGTATGAAGTACCCAAACTTCCTACCTGCGTTTTGGTTACTAAGGATCATTTCACTGCTCCAAACTACAATTGTGAAATAACCTTTGCTGCAGCAACAAGCATGGGAAGTAGAACCACATTTTATATTTGACGTCGCAGCGCCATGATGAGGGACCCTGCAGGAGGAGATGCCGCCGGAGAAGGTAAGAGAGTTATAGAGGTCCCGCGCTCTCACCCGACAATCAGTTTCATTGTTGTGGGGAACAGCATGGCGTCTCTGTAACCTGCACAGACGGCACCACCACCAAGCCGGCTCTGTGACAAGACAACCAAACAAGTCAGATTTTCAGGATATCCCTGCTTCAGCACAGGTGGCTCAATCAGTCTTCTACTGAGCCACCCTGTGCTGAAGCAGGGATATCCTTAAAACCTGACCCGTTGGTAGCTCTTGAGGACTGAAGTTGAGCACGCCTGGGCTATAGTGTTAGCAAAGTGTTTTGTTTTCTCTTCTCTCTATGCAGTGGAAGAAATACAAAAGACAATACAAAATTGGAAGTGAAGGACCAGCTAAGTGGTTGCAGGCTTGAAATGTTTTGGCCAAAGGATTTAACGAAACAACGTATATTTGTGAGGAGAAAAAACAGATAGCAATGAACTAAATCATTTGTCATATTGGATGTAGCATTGGGGCTTCTCTGTCTATTGTTTTATTCTTTAGGTCACTATCCCAACAGCGCTCCAATTGACACAAATGCATTTATATAATGCAGTGGGGTTGGGTTTTGAGCTTGCGTATGTCCAAACTACAACACTATTTTGGATGCTATACATTCAAAGTGTTTTCCACTTCCTAGCGGAGTATCCAGTTGGATAGTGGCTATGATGCAGCCGAAGGGCAGCCAAAGGGTGTGAGCCGTTTGCTTATGTCTGGTGATGTAAATGTGATGTTAAAGCTGCTCTATTTCAATCTAAAACTCACAAGCCTTTTATCCCCTGTACCCATTTTTCCAACACTATCTGTCCGTGATTTGAATGTATAACCCCTGTTCTTTTAATGTAACCATGTATTTTTTATAATTCTGTGCCCAGGATATACTTGGGAACGAGAGGTAACTCTCAATTAGACTGTAAGCTCCTCGGAGCAGGGACTCCTTTACCTTAATGTTACTTTTATGTCTAAAGCACTTATTCCCATGACCTGTTATTTATATTAATCTGTTATTTATTTGATTACCACGTGTATTACTACTGTGAAGCGCTATGTACATTAATGGCGCTATATAAATAAAGACATACAATACAATGTATTACTTCCTGGTTAAACATTTTTATAAATAAATACTCATAACTGTTCTTTTATGTACAGTGCTGTATATACTTATGTACAGGCAAATAAGCAGAGAAATATAAATATGCAAAACCAGGGCTGTAAGTGGATGATTACCCTACACTATGTATTCTGCCAAATTGATTTTTGGGGGGTTTTTTTTGCACAGAAAGCAGAGACTAATGGGGTGTAGAGAAGACCAGGGGAGAGGTTCGCCAGTAACATATTCCCTTACTGAGACTGTAATGATGTAGACTCAGCTGAATGTATAAATACAAATCTCTGACCTATTGCAGCATGCAAGCTGGAAAATAGAAGTGATTTGTAGATGCATCTAAACAGAAAAATGGAGCTAATAGATATGAAGCATTGCATCCGTCAGCTGAGTTTTCTGCATACTGGAATCTCACCAAACACAAAGTGTAAGCAGCCGATGGGAAGTTTTGCAGTGATCGGAAGTCTGTGTGCAATTCAATTGAAATCATTTTTGCTCCACTTTTAAACAGCTTGCAAGAGCTACAGCATGACTTATGTTAGCATGCACTTAGAGCCATACATTTCCTTCTTAAAAAAAGGGTTTCTACACTTATGTTTTCCCTGTATTTGCGCTTTAAGAACATGTTTGGTAAATGGGTACAAAGATTTTGCCCTATGCGTTTAAAAAAGGCTTCTGTTCTGCTGCAATCAAATAAAAGATTTCAATTTGTCTTGCGTCAGTGCTTGCCAAGTGTTACCTCAGTGCTTGCTAGGGAGGCCGATTCTATATGTGCCGATGTGGAATGGGGAATGTTGGCCACAAACTGCCCGATCTGCCTCTTTGGCACATATAGAATCAGCCCCTAAGTGTTTCCAATCAGAATTTGTTGGTACAGGATTTCTCCCGCGAATCTTCTCCAGCAAAAATGGTTGTTAATAATCTGTGTAGCATTGCTGATAGTCCATCTGCTTATGGCCTGTAGCCTTAGCAATAATATTTATAGAACAGATCCAAAGGGTCTATACGGTAGTGAACTTGTATATTCATCTGCTTCACCCACACTTTCGGCTGCAAAGAGAGTCTGCCCCAGTCTTAATGTGAATTCCCAGTATTCAGCTGCACACTCTCATATTAAGATTTCTTCTCCTAAAACATGTTAACATTGTTCCCCTTCCTTTCCCTACATGAAAGCCTTCGCTATCCTCTCAGCGGAGTTTATATCCAGCTGACACACACACACACACATACACACAATGGTATTCCTCTACACCCCTCTCCCCCCCCCCCCCCACTACTACTATTTAAGACTTGGGCCGAGAAGGGACTGGCTACCTCCAGCTTTGACAGCGAGTGCCACGTACAGGAAAAGCCTTTTGAAATGAGGCAGCTAAGCAGAGAGGAGACTGGCTGAGCAGCCCACTTGTAGTTATTAGTTGGAAAGGGCAATGTGGCTCCATCTGACTTCATCCTCTCAGTGATACAGATTCAAAGACAGCCAGGGACATAGCAGGATACATGCCTAATAACACAGTCTGGGCAGCAGAGCTCTAAAGTACACGGTGACAGGGAAGCTATCCAGCATCTGAGATGGTTCAATGCTAGAGCTGCTGCCCTGACCAGCAGAGTTTGTGGGTTCTGATCCAGTTGGGTGTGACACTAGTACCCCCTTCATCACAAGTGGCCTTAGGTGTGTCTGTATTGGTCGCATGGAAATATTTTAGGAGGTGTGAGATGTAAATCCCTTAGATAACTGGGAGATAAGCAAAGTATATTTAAGTCGTGCTCCTTTTGGAGCACAGGCCTTTCTCCATATGTTATTTGGAGTGAGGTTTGAGGGGATATACTGTATATAAAGCTTGGGACTATACTGGAATAGGTCTCTCTCACCAATCCATTTTTTCCTGCGTGAACAGCACTACCACCACCTTAAGTTAAGACAGGTGTAACACAAATCATGTTAAGCTAAAGTCAGCGCTAACTTAACATTGTGGGTACCCGTTAAACTCAGGGAAAATAACGGCAGTTACTTATTTAGGTAATTTGGGTTATTTGCCCTGATTTTAATGGATCGCTATCCCTAAGAGTTCCTCCCATGGAAATAGTCAAAAATAGATGACAGGGTCACTCAATAGAACATCACTGGACATGTTTTGTCCAGGAGATAGAAACGTTAGCTAGTGGCACGCGCGCCCGGCAGGGGGGGCGGTGCGTGCACAGCGCTAACCGCGATCTTCGGTCCTCCTGGGAGAGAGAGAGATTGCGACGGGAGGGGGCGTGGTGGGAGTTTTGCGGGGGCGTGGCCACAACCCCACGTGGCTGGTTTGCCCTCATTGGGTGAACCGCCGGCGCAGTTCTAAACTCAATTTCATGGAGTTAAAAAAAAAAAAAACCTGGCAGTACAGCGCGGCTGCACCTTCAGCGGGAAAGTGCGTACTGGGCCCAGCCCCATTGAGGGGCAGTGCTTATTTGCACAGCGCACGCCAAGGTGTGCGCTGTAGCAGTTACTGGGACCGCAGCCTAAGAGTCCTCTACAGCTCAAAGTCTCTGCTGCCTTCCCTGTGGTTCACGTAATACTAAAACCCACCAAAAAACAGGTAGCAGGGATTGCTACTTTAAAGAGTTTGAAAGTGTTTTCAAATTTAGGCCACAATCAAGCTTCATGCAAAAACCCAAATATCCCACAATGTACCAACATACATCATTTTTTATTAAGGGAGCTCATACATAGCGCCACAATTCACAAGATGGATCAGGGAGGCATTCAAAATTGGTTTGCAGAGCTCCCAGTGGTGGAAGAGCAGGCCTGTCAACAGGCAGCAAGCAGATAAGGCACTGCCTAGGGGTGGCAGGTCTCAGGGGGTGGCAAGAGGGAGAGAGTAGCAGCACTGACATTTACCTTTTTTAATCTATCTAGAATTGAAGCAGGGATTCTCCGGAGCTGAATTACACTCATTTCAGCCCACTGCACCTGAGATAATTATCTCCTTAGATGGTACCAGTATCTCCTGCTCAGGTTTAAACCCCCCCCTCCTCCCTCCCCCCCCCCCCGGTCAAAGGGGCCAATAGGAAGGTGCCAGTGATGTCACAGCTTCTATTGGCCCATATGATGGGACATCTACAATTGAGCAGGAGATACCCGCACCCCATAAGGAGATAAGAATCTCGGGAAGCAAGGGGACCCCGGAGCTGAAATTAATGGTGTTTAGCTCCGGAGACCTCCTGCATCTTACCTTTGTTGGCGAGGGGTTTATTTTCTTGTCCTTATTAGTGCTTGCCTAAGTGGGGCACATACCCTAGGGACGGCTGCTGAAAAATGTGCATCAATATTTTGCCAAAACAGAGGAGTTTCTTCATTGACTATTTGATTTCAGTGAGCAGTTTCTTTTTCAACCCAGACAATATTTCCGTGCAGACCAAGCCTGGCCTCCCTTTCCAATACACTCGAAGAAGATGTTGTAATAAGTTGTCGTGAAGTGTCCAAATGACATTCATTTGTACCTCCTCTCACAACACAATGTACACAGATCCCCCTACACAAAAAATAAATAAATAAATTGAAGCAAAATCGATAGCAAACGCAACCGAAAGATAGTGAAAGAAGAATAGAGATCATTATGCGGAAATTGTATGAAAATGGGACTGCATTATTTTAAAGTGTGCAAAGAGTGGGGGAAGCAGATGGGCCCAGCTGCGTGTCCTATTCCTACCCTGATTACTTTCCTTGTGTGTGCAGCTCATTTATTCATTGCAAGCTCACCCCATCCTAAAAAACACTGCACTAAAATTAATGGACTGCTGCTCAGCTGAGGAAACTGCTCTGGGAGATCAGGCCTGACAAGAATTAAGCAAGAGAGGAGGCTGGGGAAGGAGAATAAATGCTTAAAAAAAAAAAAAAAAAACTTCTGAAGTGAGGTGCTGCATTATCTGAGTAAGCAAGTGGGGGAAAACGAGATTATCTGCTTTAATTGGTCATCATAAAAGATCTCTCGGCGAAGCAATTTCGAGCTAAAATCGTATTATAAATAAAGATATACAGGCATACCCCGGTTTAAGGACACTCACTTAAGTACACTCGCGAGTAAGGACATATCGCCCAATAGGCAAACGGCAGCTCGCGCATGCGCCTGTCAGCACGTCCTGAACAGCAATACCGGCTCCCTACCTGTACCGAAGCTGTGAGCAAACGGGGAGACTATAGAGCCTGTTACAAATGCATTATTTACATCAGTTATGCACGTATATGACTATTGCAGTACAGTACATGCATCAATAAGTGGTAAAAAGGTAGTGCTACACTTTAAGTACATTTTCGCTTTACATACATGCTCTGGACCCATTGCGTATGTTAATGTGGGGTATGCCTGTACATACATAGAAATGTAATCTCTCAGTATATTCCTTTTTGTGCAAAAAGGGACATGTTGATATTTAAACCTTGGCTTACAGTGGAACCGGCAGTATGAAGGGGCCGCAAAAGTGTGTGTCGTGGTTTGCTATTTTAATCATCGATTGGTCATTTCCTGAGAGAATGTAGAAAAATCATACATTTTGTGTCGCAATAGAACGGGGTCACTCTGAATTGGGAAAGTTGGCAAGATGCTTTCAATGACACGGCATAACATCCCCATGCGAGCCTAGTGGAGAATCAAAAGCTTATACAGTACAAGCTCTACGTGTAAAGAAATCTCCTGCTCGTGCATCCAGAGGCAATACAACCAGAGTAAGAATCCTGCAAAAAAAAACAAACTAAATACACAACTATTTGAAGGATCGTTTGAACTCAACATGATGTATGTGGCTACTAAAAAAATATAAACTGTGAGGTGACCCCATCATTTTCCTACTGGCTAGCAAAGAATGGGTTGACTCATAACTGGAGATAAATTGGGTGTACTGATGAGCCCACAAATTGCAAAAGCCATATTATAGCAAACCTGGAGGAGAGCCAGCTGCTCGGATTCCACCAGCAAGTGAGGCAAAAGGTTATTTTAATACTTGTAACAGGGCTGCATGATTTCCACAACTATGAAATATGAGAATAGAACTGGTTTCTGAACCTTTAACTGCAGGCACAACACAAGGGTGCATCTGCTAGGCATGGATAAACACTGCCACCTAGTGGCCAATGTATCCACGTGGGTTCTAAGAGGAAGGACCGCAAGCGTGTACTAATATTAGTGATATGCAGCTACATTACAAACGTGTACTAATGTTAGTGATATGCAGCTACATTACAAACGTGTACTAATGTTAGTGATATGCAGCTACATTACAAACGTGTACTAATGTTAGTGATATGCAGCTACATTACAAACGTGTACTAATGTTAGTGATATGCAGCTACATTACAAACGTGTACTAATGTTAGTGATATGCAGCTACATTACAAACGTGTACTAATGTTAGTGATATGCAGCTACATTACAAACGTGTACTAATGTTAGTGATATGCAGCTACATTACAAACGTGTACTAATGTTAGTGATATGCAGCTACATTACAAGCGTGTACTAATGTTAGTGATATGCAGCTACATTACAAGCGTGTACTAATGTTAGTGATATGCAGCTACATTACAAACGTGTACTAATGTTAGTGATATGCAGCTACATTACAAACGTGTACTAATGTTAGTGATATGCAGCTACATTACAAACGTGTACTAATGTTAGTGATATGCAGCTACATTACAAACGTGTACTAATGTTAGTGATATGCAGCTACATTACAAACGTGTACTAATGTTAGTGATATGCAGCTACATTACAAACGTGTACTAATGTTAGTGATATGCAGCTACATTACAAACGTGTACTAATGTTAGTGATATGCAGCTACATGACAAACGTGTACTAATGTTAGTGATATGCAGCTACATGACAAACGTGTACTAATGTTAGTGATATGCAGCTACATTACAAACGTGTACTAATGTTAGTGATATGCAGCTACATTACAAACGTGTACTAATGTTAGTGATATGCAGCTACATTACAAACGTGTACTAATGTTAGTGATATGCAGCTACATTACAAATGTGTACTAATGTTAGTGATATGCAGCTACATTACAAACGTGTACTAATGTTAGTGATATGCAGCTACATTACAAACGTGTACTAATGTTAGTGATATGCAGCTACATTACAAGCGTGTACTAATGTTAGTGATATGCAGCTACATTACAAACGTGTACTAATGTTAGTGATATGCAGCTACATTACAAACGTGTACTAATGTTAGTGATATGCAGCTACATTACAAGCGTGTACTAATGTTAGTGATATGCAGCTACATTACAAGCGTGTACTAATGTTAGTGATATGCAGCTACATTACAAACGTGTACTAATGTTAGTGATATGCAGCTACATTACAAACGTGTACTAATGTTAGTGATATGCAGCTACATTACAAACGTGTACTAATGTTAGTGATATGCAGCTACATTACAAACGTGTACTAATGTTAGTGATATGCAGCTACATTACAAACGTGTACTAATGTTAGTGATATGCAGCTACATTACAAATGATACAGGTAGGTACCGTAAAAAAATAACCTACAACTATTCTTAAATGATTTTTCTTTAACATTTAATGTAATGTCATTTAGTGCCATAGTAAACATATGCTGTGTGTGGTTTATATTATCCCTTCATTGCCCGACTCCGTGTGAGACCTTTGAAGATATGGATTAAGTATCGCAAACTGGGGCATTTGCTTAAAAATAGGTGCAACTTGTGTAATTTTGACTGCATCAATGTATGCAGTTGCACCCGGGGGTGATTACAGGAGTAATTAAGAGATTTTAGCACATAACTGTATCAAAATGTGCAGCTATAACAGTGCAGTTTTTTTCTTCTCTTCACATCAATTAAACCGGTCAGGCCTATAGTGGTGTTAACTTATGCTCTGAAGAGATCTGTGGTAAGTGTGAGAAGCAAGATTAACAATGAGATATCATTAGATTATATTTCACTGGGTTTTTTTGTTTGCCTTCCTCTGTATCAATATACTGTAAGTACAAATACAGGCATACACCGTATTAACGTACGCAATGGGACCGGAGCATGTATGTAAAGCGAAAATGTACTTAAAGTGAAGCACTACTTTCCCCCCACTTATCGATGCATGTACTGTACTGCAATCGTCATATATGTGCATAACTGATGTACATAACGCATGTGTAACAAGCTCTATAGTCTCCCCGCTTGCGCACAGCTTCGGTACAGGTAGGGAACCTGTATTGCTGTTCAGGACGTGCTGACAGGCGCATGCGCGAGCTGCCGTTTGCCTATTGGGCGATATGTCCTTACTCGCGAGTGTACTTAAAGTGAGTGTCCTTAAACCGGGGTATGTCTGTATAGGATAAATTATAGGTTGAACTTGATGAACATATGTGTTTTTTCAACCTCATCTGCTATGTAACAAGCTTCATAAATGTCACTTGTAGAGATGTAAAACAAAAGACCAATTCCTGCGCTCCTACCAATTTGGGCTAAAATATACCAGTGACATTTTTACATTTAGAAGTCTGTGTGACAAAGGAGTCATTTGGTTGCACCTTCTGACCAAAACATGATTCAAGCGTCGTCAAGGTAGACTCCGTTCAGCAGGTACCTACACTGAATATATGTAATTTCTTTTTGACCCATGGAATAAACTTTGTGAAATATCTGAAAGTGCCCTGAAGGGGTTAAATAAATGAAGCATACGCTTTTGTGATTAAGTGCAATTAAAAGCTGGGAGAGATGTGCAACGTTTTTGTTTAAGATCAGGAACCAAACGAAGTTTGTCACCCGCCCCCCCCCCCCTTTGTTTTTTGTTGCAAAAAGAAAATGTATGAAGCAAATTTGAAGCCATTCACACAGCTTTAGTCAATGTGCATTGCAAATCCAGGTGCACATTTGTTGATGATGTACACATCATTATTTGTGCAGCAACAAAAAGTTGCCGATATTCTTTGCGAAAACGTCACAGAGCAAATTTGAAGACCTCACTCTCACATCTAATTATTGGCGCTAATTCACCAATATAAACATGGAGCAAATCTTTCCCAACTTTACAACTTTCTCTTTCCATTGTCTTGATTATTTTTTTTAGAGAAAGCCATCATTTGCCAAACAGCTAAAAGTGAAGAACAAATAATCTGACAAGATAACATGACATACTGCTTTTGCACAGGACACAAATACGTGAAAGGTATACTTTCAGAATAATTTAATCTTTCTGCGGAAGCTACTTAATTTAATTGATACGTTTGTTAAAAACAAACAAACAAAAAAAATATATATATATATATATACTTTCTCCAGCCATGTTGGGTTGCACTGTTATATCAAATAACAGAGGCCCAGATCAATACTCTAAAGCTTGATATGCAAGAAATATAATCAAGGTGCTAAAGAAAAAAAAAAAAGAAAAAAAAAGTCCTTATTTACTTAAAAGAACATTTGAATACGCTTAACAATCAAAACGTGTATTTATACATCTGCAATTAAAATGTTTTCATTTCACTTTGTTTCTATTTCATGAATTCATGAATAAAAATGTCAGACTCGCTCAGACATACAGTATATACTTAAAACTAATAATAGTATATGTCGGTTTCCTGAAAGTACCAAGCATCTGCAAGACAGAGAATCCATGGACACTATCCCGCTCTCTGTAGCAGACAGCAGTGACATTCATATGAATGGGACTAGAATCTCCAGAGCTTCACAGCATACTGAATGAGGCCTTATTATGGGTCTATGGATCAACGTAATTGTAGCAATAGAATTAAGCTAGAAAAAGCATTTCCATCCTACTTCTCTTAAAGGAACAGTTCATGCAATATCCTACGTGTGGTTTTTTTAAATAAATGAGTTCTTGAGAATTACATAATACTGTACTTATATTATTATTATTATTTTTAATTCAACGCTTAATGCAATTTTTTATGCGCTTTAATATACTGAGCATCCTTTGATGTCTATAGCAGCTTTCATCCCACCTTCCCAGCAGTGTAACATCTTTGCAACACTTTTCTCTTTCGGATCATTTGTTTCCAATATTTCCAGCAGTTTGAGCTGCAAACTAACAATAGATAATATTACCTTTGTAATATAAGGATACAGTGTAGCTGCTGAGTTACACTAACTGAAGGAATGATTGGAACTGAAAGGCAGCCATTTAGTGCAGCTTAGGTAATTAGATTTCAATACAGGCAATCAAAGTCTGCATATATTAAAAAATATATATTTTTTGTTTTTGTTTTGTTTTAAACTGCTGCTTGGATTGCCTCTAACTCAAGACCTCTTTAACTCAAGACAGTTGCTCCTACAGTATTTTGCCTTTGTCAGCTTCTGATTTGTCAATTGGAGGAGTTTGAGAGGGGGTCGCAGACTTGCATATCAACATGGATTGTGTTTAATTTTCCCTCTCCTATGTAAAACATAACAGAAACGACACTAACAATTTTCTTACATTTGACAGAATCTCAAACAGATATTTAAATAAAAATGACGAGCCCCAAAGTATGCTTTCTGGAGGAACAACCAGGCGAAGCTATAGCTTAAGAGTGCAACGTTTGCAGCCTTTCACATTCTTAGTGCTACGGACTTAGAATTGTACTCCAAGTTGGCACATAAACTCTGACCCAAGTGGTAATTACAATAACAAATTCCATCCTCTGCTTTCATTTGGCAGCCCTGATTATATATGGTTTGCAAATGAACTCATAGCCAATTATGAGACCAAGATCTGTGGTGCCCATGGACAATCAACAGCACAGTAAGAGACATAGGACGTAGGCAGAAAGGACATTGTGTACTGTACAGATTCAATGTTCAATGGTCACTATTATTTCCCTTTTTCCTTTCTATTATCACGTCCACTAGTATTCTTCAGGCTTCATCAAATATATTCTGCACATCTTAGCTTCTGTATGCGTCACAGTAAAGCAGTAACATTGCTACAGAATACTTAGGAGTGTAAGAGGAACCGATCAAGCCCATTCGTTTGGTAGACTGAGGTATTCCATCTACAAGGCTAACCCATAACAACAGCCAGCAAAAAACTAATTCCGTTCCGACCACTAAAAAAAAAAATTAGCAGTTGCTTTCTATAAGGCTGCTGCAATTATTTATTTGATCTAACCGGGTATAATGTTGGTAGAGAACAATAACTCCACATGCAGTTAAAGATCTTACAAAATGATATCATACATTCACGATTGTTTGTCAATTCTCTAGACTTAGATTTTTGTCCATGGGTGTTGCCAATTACTATAAGTCCATTGCCTGCCTACTAGTCAACTAGGCAGCATCATTTTTTGACCATTACACTATTATAATATAATGTAATTGAATATGAACTATCCTAGTAAGAAAATAAGGTGCTCATTACTTCTAAGACACCAGGACAAAAAAAAAAAGCTGAATTTTTTTCAACATGCACTGATGCTTTAATTAGGTATATTAGTCATGTCATCTATTTGATAAACATAGCATTTGTCACCTATTTCCGCAAAGAAAGCACCCCATGATCTGTGTTAAACACAAGATCAAGATACGTCATGCACAAATAAGCATATTCATTTTGCCTCCGCTCTATGGCAAAGACAACGCTCAGACAGCAAAGGGATGAAGTTTCTTGAAATGTGATCCAATACTGTAGAGATCACGTACAAAAAAAAAAAAAAACGAGGCCATGAATAGGCTGAAATATTACAGAAACCCCCTGGAAACTGTAACTTTCTAACTAACCATTTATTTCAGAAGCTTCTTAGGAGACTTAGAACAATAGGGGGGTCTTTACTATTGTAGAGCAGGGAAGCACCTACTGAAGAGCAGAGAAACACATTGTAGCAGCCTTATGTAAACACCCCCTCTACTTAGTAATGCATTTTACTGCTTGGAGATTCACCATGCAACCTTGGCATTGTGTCTTCTGATTCAGTATATCTTGAGATATATTGTACAGATGAGTACATTGCTGAAGGATGACAGACAGGATATGATGTTCTCTAATATACTATCCTGCACAACATGAGCTTCACTGAAGATTCTTAGGTTTGGGCTATTAAAATAATGTTTGACTAGCTTGGATAGTTGTATTGTATGTCTTTATTTATGTAGCGCCAAAAGTGTACTCAGCGCGTCACAAAGAATACAGAACAGGGAATTATAATACAATAAGCGCAGCAAAATCAGACAATAGGAAAGGAAATCCCTGCCCCGAAGAGCTTACAATCTAAGTGGTATGATGGGAGACTTACAGAGACAGCAGGTGAGGGAATAAGTGCTGTAGATGGCAGTGTTTGGCCACAATGGGTGGTAGGAGTGACTGTGGGTGTGGGACAATAGCCACGAGGGCAGGCTGTTGGGATGCTTGATTTGTGGGGTGAGCTTTAAAGTTAGTCAGTGAATCAGAAGGTTAACACCATTTACAGGGGAAGAAATGGCAGGGAGGCGTGGATGAGATCAGGTGTGTATGTCTTGGTTCAGGCTTAGCGAGATCCCCAGCAGCAGGAAGGAGTAGATAGAGGGTGTGAAGGGAGATTTAGAGGATTTGTGTGGGCGTTTTTTTATTGAGGGGTAAAGAAGTTGTTGGGAGAGAGGTGTATAAATAATGGTGTAGTGGGGAACTTGGGGAGAACAGAGACGTTCACAAAAGAGTGAAGAAACAGTAAACAGAAAAAGCAATAGGGAGGGCATAGTGAGATGCTTGAGGAGACTTCCCAGTTATTGGAGGATATGAAGAGTACAAATAATCACAGCGTTTACAAAGCAAAGTTCTCACAGTTGCAAAGTTGTTGTGCAGAGTCCAGAGCTTCCTCTAATCTTCACCTCAAAATTTTAACTCCAAAATTAACTTTACAGACACTTAAGATGTTACACAGCCATATGGCTCAGAGCCAAGATAGACTGTCTTAAATACGCTGATCACATGCATTTGACTAACAATTAAGGGAGGGGCTTGCCTAACCAACTCCTGGAAACAAAATCAAATTAACAAATTTGGTATAAGTCCTTTCAATTGATTATTACAAATAAGCCACAACTGCCATACCTCTCAAATGATGGTATACAGCTTAATTTCAATATAACAATTTACAGGAGTCATATTAAGATAAGTGGATCGTTTCATCTCAACTTTGACATCCTCATAGTCATATGGCATGGGACTGGTTGCTCCATGCTTATATCATCTGGCTAACTGTCTCTATGCCCAGGGTAAAGAAAACCAAGGACTACCACTGAATAGGAAGACTATTGTGTACAGCAAAGCCGATTACAATATCTCCTGAACGGGGACAGGAAGCTGTCTGCTCATCATTCAGGGCAGTAATGATGGGACTTTGTCACAGATACTAACCTATTTGGATGGGAGGTTGGCAGCATGAACTGGAACTCCACCACACAAGTGTTGTCCTTCAGCTGTCGATGCTGTACACTATTCAGTTCATAAGCAATGTATGCCCTTCGCACGTACACCTAAAAGAATAAAGACGCCAGATATGAATGACAAAACCCACTTTGCGGCTCTTCATCGCCCCGGCAAGAAATGGACAGGTGTAATTTTTCCTACCTTATTTACATCAAAACACGCAGCATCATGGAGGATTTACAAAAACCCAAAACACTAACAACTTCACAATCTTAACACTTAGCTCCCTTTTACTCTTAACATGTTCTAGTATTTTGTCTCTTACAAGCCCTTTCAAAAAATACTTTTCATACTTCCATTGATGATACTCTTAAACCAGTAGTATGTAACCATCCCTATATTTTGACATTATACATTTGTACATGAAATCTCTGCTCCTTTGGTCAGTGAAATATATGAATACAATTGTTGAATTTTCATTTAGAGTATAGTGACCGTGCTGTTAACCTTTTCAAAGTGGTTATAATTCAGCTATAACCAGTCACACATGTGCCCTGAAAACTTGGCTTCAGGTTCATATTGTTTTTAACTCTACCAATCAAGAAATGTCAGAGTCAGATCTAAAGTCATTAATAGTACAACATTGTAAGATCCATGAGTGGTTGCTATATCTTTCAGTGTTTCAAGTTCTGTAGAACCTGAAGCCCTAAAGAGTCTAAAGTGACAAGACATCCTGCAAACATACTTCAACCACAGACTTTGGCCCTATTTACTTAGTAGACATCTTCTGTGTGGAAGTCTTCTTACGGCCCCATTCAAGTGAATGGCTAAAAAGGGTCATATTTACTGATGACCAAACAGAATAGTGAATCACCCATGGAAACCTCAATGAGATATATTTATCAAGTTGGCTATGGGGGTTATTCATTAAACTGTGACTGTGGCGACCAGGGCATTATCGCATGGGAACTCATTTAATGAATGATCATCTATATCTCCTACTTACTAAGTTGTGCTATTCCGTAAGACACTTTCCAGTGCCAGAAGGCGTCTTATGGAGTATCGCTGCTTAGTAAATATGGGCCTGCATCTCTCTGAGGAAGACCTAGAAAGGTTGATCGCAGGTGTATGACGGGTTAGGAGAAAAGGGAAACAAACCCCAATTAAGAGCAACTAACTTAAATGGAATAACTTACCTCCAACGCAGCCATCCTCACCACCTGGTTGCTGTGGTAGAAGAAGTTAGGTAGGACATCAAAGATGGATGTTTCAGACAGGATAAGTTTCTGAAACAAGACCGTTGGTCAGCAAAGAAGAAAAACAAAAACAAAAAAAATCTGCCAGCTTTTATTTAAGGATAGGAGCGTGCTTAATGATTTGCATTTTAAAGCAGTTCACTTACATTACATAGTTACATAGTAAACGAGGTTGAAAAAGTTCAACCTATGCTAAATTTAGACGACAGATACTTTATCCTATCAGTATATTGATCCAGAGGAAGGCAAACAAAAAACCCCAGTGAAACATCATCCAATGATCTCTCAAAAGGGGGAAAATAAATTCCTTCATGACTCCAAGAATTGTCAATCAGATTATTCCCTCGATCAACATCCTTCCCATGTATACTTATTTGGTATATCCCTGTATACCTTTCCATTCTAAAAAGATGTCCAACCTTTTTTTTTTTAACAAATTTATTGTATCTGCCATCACAGTCTCCATGGGTAACGAATTCCACATTTTAACTGCCTTTACGGTCACGTATCCTTTCCTTTGTTCCTGGTGAAATCACCTTTCCTCCAACCTTAAGGGATGCCCCAGAGTCCTTTGTACTGCACTTGGGATGAATAGTTCTTTTGAAAGCTCCTTGTACTGTCCCCGAATAGATTTGTTAATAGTTATCCTATCACCTCTTAGACGCCTCTTTTCTAATGTAAACCAACCTAATTTAGCTAGCCTCTCCTCATTAATTGCACATCATATGAAAATCCCATGCACTAGACATGTCTGAATTTCATATAGTGCAATCTATGTGCATACGATTCGTGCGCAGAGCATAGATACTGTACAGCAAGCAAAAGAGAGAATTATTAGAGCAGCACACTTCCCCAAGAGTCATTTTGTTTCCTTTATATGTACCAGAAGCATGGGCGTCCGCAGGGGGGGCGCTTGCCCCCCCTGGATCCAGGGCCGCAAACAGGGGGGGGCACAGGGGGGACAAAGGGTACTGCTTCCTGGGCCCCGTGGGTCAGGCCGGGCCCCCTGCGCGGCCGGGCACCAGTTAATTAAATAAATAAATAAAAAAAAAGTTTAAAAAAATGGCGCCGATTCCCCGCGGTCCCGGCGAGCATGCGCAGGGCAAGCAGGGCGCGCTTCCCCCCGCTCCCAAAGTGGGACGGAGGGGGAAGTACAAGCCAAGCTCCTCTGCGGCCCGCTCCCAATGTGGGATGGAGGGGGAAGTACCAGCTCCGCTGCGGCCCGCTTCCCCCCCTTGGCCAGCTTCCCGCGCACCCATCTCCCACGTGCCCCCCGGCCCACCTCCCGTGGCCTTGCCCCCCCCCCTGAGCTTACCTCCCGTGCCCCCCCCCCGAGCCCGCCTCCCGCGCCCCCTCCCCAAACCCAGCTCCCGTCCCTGGCAGCTGCCGCGGGGATATCGGGGGCAGAAGGGGATATCGGGGGCAGGAGGGGGAAGCGTCCGGCGACAAGCTGCACCCACCCGGTCAAGGTAAGTCACCCCACCCAGTACTGTCACCCACTGTCACTGTCACCGTCATCCACTATCACCGTTACCCACTGTCACTGTCATCCACTATCACCGTTACCCACTGTCAACGTCAACCACTGTCACTGTCACCCACCCACTCACTGACTGTCACCAAGTCACTGTCACCCACCCAGTCACTGTCAAGTCACTGTCACCCACCCAGTCACTGTCAAGTCACTGTCACCCACCCAGTCACTGTCAAGTCACTGTCACCCACCCAGTCACTGTCAAGTCACTGTCCCACCCAGTCACTGTCTCCCACCCACCCAGTCACTGTCTCCCACCCACCCAGTCACTGTCTCCCACCCACCCACCCAGTCACTGTCTCCCACCCACCCAGTCACTGTCGCCCACCCAGTCACTGTCTCCCACCCAGTCACTGTCACCCACCCACCCAGTCACTGTCACCCAGTCACTCTCTCCCACCGTCATTCACCCACCCACATTCAACATTCACCCACCCACCCACTGTCATTCACCCACTGTCATTCACCCATCCACCCACTCACTGTCATTCACCCACCCACTCACCATCATTCACCCACCCACCCACCCACCATCATTCATCCACCCACCGTCATTCAACCGTCATTCACCCACCCACCGTCATTCACCCACCCACCCACTGTCATTCACCCACCCACCCACTGTCATTCACCCACCCACTGTCATTCACCCACCCACTGTCATTCACCCACTCACCCACTGTCATTCTACTGTCATTCACCCACTCACCCACCCAGGCAGGCAGACACATGTCTTTTGTTGAAAATATAAAAATACACAGGTTGCATTGTAATGTTTTATTCTGTAGTACAATAAGAAAACAGTTAAGTAAAAGTTGCGCTCTAAAAGATATTTTTTCGTGGAAGGTGCGCTATGGGTTCGGGGGGGGGCGCTATGGGTTCGGGGGGGGCCTGCTCCTTTCATTTGTCCTGGGCCCCATGATTTCTGTTGGCGGCTCTGCCTGGATCACTCTCAGTCCTGGGCTGTTTTTGGCATTTATGGCGCCGTAGAGTACGTTTACGGCGCTATAAACGCCAAAAACAGACTCTGGGTGGACCGGGACGGAGGTGGGTGGACCGGGACGGAGGTGGGTGGGTGCCCCTGGCGCCGCGGCAGGCAGCTAGTGGTAGGCTAGCCTATGCTGCTACGCAGGAGGAAGCGCAGCGCACTGTCATTGGTAGCACTCGGGAGTGATGCGGCTCTCATTGGTAACACTACCTACCAATGAAAGCCGTCTCACTCCCAAGTCGGGACCAATCTGTGCCGCAGCCGGGACCGCCATTGCGCTGTGGTTATAAATTATGCCCCCCCCCCCCTGAAAAAATTTCTGCGGACGCCCATGACCAGAAGTCTTCTGGAAAAGGACCACCCTATTCTTACCACCATGAGCTACTTGGTTCAAGCTTTTACATGTAACTTCAACCATAAGATGTGGCCATCAACTTTCATGATTTACAATAGATAGAGGTACTTAATCATGAAATAGGAATTCTACCCAGAAAGGGAATTTGTATTTCGAAGGGAATCCTATACTTGAATTATATTTACAGATGGAAACAACATAGACCAAGATAATAAGTTACCAATTACCACATCACAAAATCACGAAAGAAGCTTTATAGCCTGATTACATTGTTTAAATATAAGCTGGACCCGATTCAGAAGTTATGTAATATACGTTACCAGCCTCTGATGCTAAATCTACAGAGGTTAGGAAATCTTAGAAATCTCTGTAATCAAATGGCAGGCTTTTGATGGTTAGTCCAGAATAACCTTTCGGAAAGTGATCGAACTAAAATAATTAACAATGGTTTTTATTAAACTTGCATTGCCCGTTGTTGCCCTACTTGCTCGTCCAGGACAAGCACACTGATCATCCTTATGTTAATCCCCTGAACAAAATATGACGAAAAACAGATGTTGCATATCCTTGTAATTGTAATTAATAAAGTGCTGCAGGGCCACAATAAAACGGCACAGTTGAAAAGGCAATATCAGCTTTTATAAGATCGATAGAGAATGTGGAAAACCCAAACATCCTCCTTCACAAAGCTGCGTCCCCTGCAATGGAGACGTCGAAACAACCAATATATCTATGAAAGTGGATGATGATTATGGATTGCGGTCTTGTAAAGTTTTCAATAGTCAATAGTCAATAACGGGAGTGTCAAGATCCATTCTTCTTCGTAGCAAAGAATACAGTGACAGTAAATGGTTACTAAGGATCCCTAGAAAAGCTAACACAGTCCTTGCATGTGTTCTCAAAGGGCTCCAACATATGATAAATTCACAGAGGGAAAGCTCTACAGTAGTTTGCATAAGGCATGTACGCTAGTATCACATATTTGATATTTGTTAGTATCCCAATTCCTGAAAGGGGTAATAGAGCTGCTGAGTTTGAGTTCTAAATACTGTAGTATGCTAATCCTTGATTATTTTTTTTACATTGGGAAAAATAAGAGAAAGCTTGTTTGCTTTTTTTTGGTGTGTGTAAATCTAGAGCACAATAAATCAGCTAGCGATATAGATATATAGACACACACACACACACACACACACACTGCTCTGTGGTTAAGATGTGCACAGACTTGACATGAAGCAGGATATAAAGGCCTTTCTTAGCAGACACAAAATCAACGTTCTTGAAGCAAAGAGATACTTTCAGATGTTTATGCATTAACAAACATTTTCTTTTCAGCGGGGACTGTGAAAAAAGTATTTGTCAAATCAAGTGTTCCTACATTGAAAGGCTGTTTCAGTTGTGCGAAAAAATGTGCAGGTAACAATTTTCGAAAAAAATGCTTTAAAAAGCACTGAATAGACATTTCTGTGATCGAATTCCAAAGTCTATATTAAAAGGCTAGCCTACAGCACACAACTGATCAGTGATGGGAATGAGAAGTGCAATACCATGAATGGCTGACCTTGTTTTTTTTCATAAACTGGAGACAACGGATTATCTTTATCAGAGAGAAAAGAGTACGGAGCATTGTCATTTCTGTGTTATCATTGTTTGAATGGAGTGGATTCATGCCAACAAAAAGAAAGACTACGCCATACACACTTTGAACACGTTCTGCAAATGCAATGCATTTTGCACTCATTTTATTTATATATTCATTAGCTAATCAAATGATCTGGAGCATATGAAGAAACTGAAATAAATACGCAGCCACACTATATAGAATTTGATAAATATACTACTGTTTTGGCGCCTTTAACAAAAATGGTGACACCTGCATAGGGGAAGATCAGGAAAAGTTACTACCAAGCTGATAGCTAAGGTGAGTGTGATACCAAACAGGCTCAACACTTTCCTCGGGGAGAGCCTGACTGTATGAATAACCAATGACAAGCACAGTTGTATGTGTTTGCGATTGATTATTTTGAAAACTACTTCCTCGCTTGGGTTTTTTGGGTAGAGGGTTGACAAACACTGTCCTACAGACATGGAAGAGAAATAAAACTTTAATCAAATTATTTTAAATGGAATGCATCAGCGCCCCTTACTTAAAGACGACTTCTCTGCACATGTATGCTGATACTATCCTATATGCACGCAGTCCCAGTCAGTGACTTTGAAAATGTGCAGCAATCTGATTTTTCAAAGATCTAAAACTGGATCAATGAAAACAAACTGTTTTTAAACACCGACGAAACATTAACTATGGAACTTGGGACTAAGGATACAATTCTAAAGCTTCCCAAGGCAGAGCTACTGATCAAAACCAGCACCAACACTAATATTGCCTTAGTTACTTGCTTTAAATATTTGGGTATGTGGCTTGACTCCCATATAACATTTGGTTTGTATAGTGACAAACTGACATTCAAAATCTGTCCCAAACTGGGTGCACTTCATAGAAATAAATTCTGCCTCAGCCCACTGGTCAGAAAGTGCATTAAACAGCAGATGCTGAGGCCAATTATTGACTATGGGGAGATGGTGTATGGTACAGCACCGCAAATTCACCTCAGCAAACGTGACATTCTTTACAACTCAATGTGCTATTTTGTCCTACTACGTAACTAGTTTGAAGGGTGATGCTGCACACCCCAAGAAAGAAAAATAATATAAATACCGGTGCTCCTGGTTCAGGAATCTCTGCTAGGTACTCCCAATGTCATATATGAAAGGAAAAACCTGGGCACTGCGGATTTCTGCTAGAAAAATTATAAGCCAATAGTTGACGTTTCAGCCTCAAGGGCCATTCTCAAAAGCAAATGGATGCCATTTGCTTTTGAGAAAGGCCCTTGAGACCCAAACATCAACTATTGGCTTATAATACATTTTCTAGCAGAAATCTGCAGTTCCCAGGTTTTTTCCTTTCATCTACTATGTAACGACAACATCCACCATTGTAATATGCTAACTGAACTAGATTGGCTATCCCCCAAGTATAGACACAACGTATGTCTATATATTTAAACTAGGATGGAGGGGGAGGGGAATGAAAAAGATAACGCACTAAATAGAATAGATGAGGAAACAGGGTTATAGAGGTAGAATGGGGGCAAGTGCGAGTTTGACAAGCAGCAAGACACCCATAGTACATACAGATAATACTAGAAAACTTCAAAAGACTAAACCAAGTTGGCGCAGAAAGGAAGGAGCAAATAAAATAATAGTACGGGTTGAAACTTAAATGCATGCTTGCTAATGCAAGAAGCCTGACAGATAAAATGGGGGAGCTTGAATTAATAGCTGCAAGGGAGCAGTATGATATCATAGGCATTACTGAAACATGGTGGGATGAAACTCATGACTGGGCAGTTAATTTAGAGGGTTATTCCCTTTTTCATAAGGATCGAGCAAATAGAAGAGGAGGTAGAGTATGCTTATATGTTAAACCGGATCTAAAACCTAGCACAGGCAGTCCTCAGTTATCCAACGGAATCCGTTCTGGGAGTAGCGTTGGATAGTGAAACCGTTGTAAAGTGAGTCCCATGTTAATCAGTGGCGGGGAGCGTTGTATAACGCATTCAGGCGTCAAAACACGGCCCATAGGGTTGCATTTGAAAGCGCTGTTTATGCCATTCGTTGTAAAGTGAAACGTTGGATAGCGAGGACTACCTGTATAAGGGAAGAAGTTTATGAAGGGAATGATGAACATGCAGAGACCTTGTGGATACAAATTAGCAGTGGAGGAATAAGTATAAAGAAAATGTTTGTAAGGATATGCTATAAACCGCAAACTATCTGTGAGATTGAGGAAGCTAAAATACTTTTGCAAATGGAAAAGGCATCAAAACGAGGTCATGTTTGCATAATGGGTGATTTTAACTATCCAGACAGACTGGGGCAATGAGATTAGCATTGCAACAAAAGGAAACAGGTTTTTGGGGGTGCTTAAAGACAATTATATGACCCAAATTATTGAGGAACCAACCAGGAGAGAGGCAATACTGGATTTGGTAAGTCCTGGAACATTTGGGTAACAGTGATCATAACATGGTCTCATTTGAAATAAATTATCAAAAAACAGATTACTTGGGTTCAACAAAGACCTTCAATTTTAGAAAGGCAGATTTTAATAAACTGAGAACTAGTCTACAAGTTATACATTCGGATGATGTTTTTGCAGGCAACAATGTAGAAGATAAATGGGCAGTCTTTAATACATTGTTAGAAAAGCCATTGTTAGAAAAGCACACTCATCAGTGTATACCCTTGGGTAATAAGTATAAAAGAAATAAGTCAAAACCAATGTGGCTAAATAAACAGGTAGGGGAGGAAATGGAAAAGAAGAGGCAGACATTTAGATTCTTTAATTCAGAAGGGACGGAGACATCGTATCAGAATTATAAAGAATATAACAAAAATGGCAAAAGGGCAATCAAATGAGCAAAAATGGATAATGAAAAAATGATTGCAATAGAAAGTAAGATCAACCGTATAAAGTTCTTTTAAGTACCTTAATAACATAAAAATCAGAAAAGAAAATATAGGACCCTTTCAGTGCGAGATTGGCAGGCAGATTATTGGAGATAAGGGAAAAAGCAGAAGTAGTACACAAATTCTTTGCCTCCATTTCATTGTAGTGCCGCAGGAGGAATATTAATGAACAATTGGTTAACTGAGGAAGAAATTCATAGGCGGCTTGAAAAAATTCAAGTAAATAAGGCACCTGGCCCCGATGGCATACATCCAAGAGTTCTCAAGGAGTTAAGTTCAGCGATGGCCAAACCATTACATTTAATATTCAAGGCTCCATTTCCACAGGCTCAGTACCACAAGATTGGCGTAAAGCAGATGAGGTGCCTATATTTAACAAGGGAGCTAGATCACAACCAGGGAATTACAGACCTGTTATCCTGACTTGAATAGAGGGGAAACTACCTGAAGGGTTAATACGGGATAATATTCAGGAATATCTAATGGAAAACAAAATTATTAGTAATAGCCAGCATGGATTTATGAAAGATAGATTATGCCAAACTAACGTTATTTGTTTCTTTGAGGAGGTAAGTAGGAATTTAGACCAGGGTAATGCAGTTGATGTGGTCTACTTAAATTTTGCAAAGGCATGTGATACGGTTCCACACAAGAGGTTAGTGTACAAAATAAAGCAAATTGGACTCAGTAAAAAAATATGCACCTGGATTGAAAACTGGTTGAATGATAGACAACAGAGGATTGTCATAAATGTTACTTTTTCAGGTTGGGCTAAGGTCGTGAGTGGAGTACCTCAGGGATCGGTACTGGGACCCCTGCTTTTAAACTTGTTTATTAATGACCTTGAGGTTGGCATCGAGAACAAAGTCTCCATCATTGCTGATAATACTAAATTGTGTAAGGTAGTAGAATCAGAGCAGGGTGTCATTTCTCTCCAGAAGGACTTGGAGAGACTGGAAACGTGGGCAGGTAAATGGCAGATGAGGTTTAATACAGATAAATGTAAGGTTATGCATTTGGGATGCAAGAATAAACTGGCGACTTACAAATTAAATGGAAATACATTGGGGGAATCCTTGATGGAGAAGGATTTAGGAGAGCTTGTAGACAGCAGGATTAGCAATAGTGCCCAAAGTCATTCAGTAGCTGCAAAATCAAACAAGATCTTATCTTGCATTAAATGGGCAATGGATGGAAGGGAAGTAAACATAATTATGCCCCTTTACAAAGCATTGAATATGGAGTACAATTTTTGGCACAACTACTTAGAAAATAAATTATGGAACTAGAGAGAGTGCAGAGAAGAGCCACCAAATTAATAAAGGGGATGGACAATCTAAATTATGAGGAGAGGCTAACTAAATTAGATTTATTTACATTAGAAAAGAGGCATCTAAGAGGGGATATGATAACTATATACAAATATATTCGGGACAGTACAAGGAGCTTTGAAAAGAACTATTCATCCCAAGGGCAGTACAAAGGATTCGGGTGCATCCCTTTAGGTTGTAGGAAAGGAGATTTCACCAGCAACAAAGGGAAGGGTTCTTTACAGTAAGGGCAGTTAAAATCTGGAATTCATTACCCATGGAGACTGATGGCAGATACAATAGATTTGTTTAAAAAAAGTTGGACATCTTTTTAGAAAGGAAAGGTATATACAGGGACAAATAAGTAAACATGGGAAGAATGTTGATCCAGGGAGTAATCCGATTGCCAATTCTTGTGAGCCAGGTAGGAATTTATTTTTCCCCTTATGAGATATCATTGGATGATATGACTCTGGGTTTTTTATTTGCCTTCCTCTGGATCAATAAGTATAGATATAGGATAAAGTATCTGTTGTCTAAATTAAGCATAGGTTGAAATTGATGGACGTATGTCTTTCTTCAACCTCATCTACTATGTAACTATGTACTGTCTCATCTTCAAATACTTTCTGGACAAGCTACCCAATTATTTCAGAAGGCTTCTCAACCCTGTAAACGGCACTTATCTCCTTGGATCCGCCTAAAGAAACCTGCTTATAGTCCCAGGGTTCAATAAAGAACCCGGTCATTCTTCCTTCTCCTACCGATCAGCCCACTGCTGGAACAATTTACCAGAGTTCCAAAAATCCGCTTCCTGTCTAAGTCCCCTCAAGACTTCAGCTGTTTCCTTCTTTAAACAGGTTTATGGCTGTAACTAGTTTGTGAAAACGTAACAAAAATAAAGGATTGATCGCGCTCTACTCAGCTGTATTCTTTCAAATATTGTTAGTAACGGAAGGGTGCAGATCGGATAAACACCAACATAAAATACATTTAACTTCACTTCGTGCCCAGGACATACTTGAAAAAATTAGGTAACTCTCAATGTATTGTTCCTGTTACATTTTTTTTTTATCAATAAATAAAATAATAAATAATCTGACCAAAAAATAAAAACAGGTTACACTTTATCAGGTAACAGTAGAGCATTCACTGGTTAATTTAATGGTATCCCCTTTCGTAGGAATGCGAAGAAAAACCGTAGCGTAATTATCAAATATATAGTCTAATATTTAGGTAAAACTTAAAAAAATAAATAAAAAAAAAACCATTTAGAGATTGCTAAATATTGTTTACTTTTCATGCTGTGTGTTTTGTGGGGGGAATATATATATATATATATATATATATATATATATATATATATATATATATATATATATATATAATAAAAATATACTGCTGCATTACACACAAAGAAACTCTGCATAGGGCTTATTCACAGTTCTGCTGCAACTTCCCTTTAATGGGTTTACAACGAGTTATACAGCCACTGCAGGTCGGTAACAAGTCCCAGTGCCCTTCTGTACGTGTAGGAAGGGAGTAAACAATTAGTAGGAAAGTATTTCCGTATTTCATTTCATCAACGGCAGAGTGATTTCATTATATTTCCTCCGCACACAGAACTGTAAGTGGTAGAAATGCCAGTTCTAATGATTCCAGAGCTGTTTAATCGAGACGCACATTTGGCAGGGAGGCCAATATTTCTACAAAGTAATCCGTCTACTAACAGGATTGTGAAAGAGAGTAAACATGCTGACTTCGGTGGCAGATGAGATGATAAATCTTGCTGAGGGAATGTTTTGGCATTAGGCAGTTTGCAAAATTGGCTTTGTGACCTTTCCTTTCATGTTTCCTCAATATATGTTGAATGTTTTTTTTCTAATTGTGCGGTGATTGGCAGAGAGTGCTTCATTTAGCCCTATTGTCACATCACATCATCATGTCAAGTCAAGTGCTGACTGGAATAAATTACTCTGTACTAGTGACACTCATACCGCTATACTCTGCTTCTCGGTATCAGTAGTAACAGCACCTGGAATCAAACTGGTGTCAACAATTGGGAGTGTACTGTCATAAGGAGTTGGTGTTCAATACGGATGCAAAGAGCGTCATCATTACATAACATGTTACAAAAGGGATGTAAACACAAAACACACACAGATTACACCATTAGACTTCTTACTCTAATTCTGCTGGAATGTTTTAGTAGTTGCTTACATCTCTATTCCCCTCACATTCTTGCATTCAATGGATATTACAGAGTTTTTAAAAATGTTGGTTGCACAAAGAAACACCAAATCATTAGTAGCGACCACCCGAGCATACAGTACAACAACAACATACAGGCATACCCCGCATTAACGTACGCAATGGGACCGGAGCATGTATGTAAAGTGAAAATGTACTTAAAGTGAAGCACTCCCTTTTTCCCACTTATCGATGCATGTACTGTACTGCAATCGTCATATACGGGCGTATCTGATGTAAATAACGCATGTGTAACAGGCTCTATAGTCTCCCCGCTTGCGCACAGCTTCGGTACAGGTAGGGAGCCGGTATTGCTGTTCAAGACGTGCTGACAGGCGCATGCATGAGCTGCCATTTAACTACTGAGCGAGATGTACTTACTCGCGAGTGTACTTAAAGTGAGTGTCCTTAAACCGGGGTATGCCTGTATACTTTTTAACAAGTGGCTCCTGAGACAGAAGTAATATAATAGCATGAAAAACCTCCTCAAGTTCTCATACGTAACCATCCATATGGGACACTTGCTTATTTTGAAATATTCAGTGTGCACTATTCATTTGTTTATAAGATTGTTCCCTGTTGGATTTCAGCGTTACCCATAAATGTCCTTCACATAAAATTGCGCTGTTTTATGGCTTTGGTTTGTTTCAGGGAGTTAACTACTGAACAGAGTTTTGCAACAGACCCCACTTCATCTATTAAGACCTTACTTGTCAGTCCCTTTGATGTACTGTATCTGAAGTTGTGTAACCACAGAAGGCTCTTCTTTAGTACCTGATTAAGTGACCTGTGAGACCTTAAAAGCTTGTACACAGCTAGGCCAACAATGGATGAACATTGCATTAAAAAATGACTATTTACAGTGTTATCCTTACTGGGCCGACCCCATCAATATAAAGTAAAACGGATTTGACTTTTCTTTCAGAAATTGATATGTTGCTTGAGGGGTTGTACAACTAACTTGTAGAAATGGAGGTTCAAGAAATAAGGTTAAATGAGAACAAATTACCTCATTTTGTCTGCCTATGTTTCCTGTCCAACTTGATCTTAAACGTCTATTCCATATTTCCTAAAACTCTAATGCTGCCTTGTCCAAATCATTTTTATTTCCTTTAATGTGGTACAATAGTAACCGCATTCTCACTGTGTCCTGAGAACTGGTTTGCTGGATGGGCCTTTTCAGCTTTGAAGAACTGGCACTACATAAATGGTTTTGTGTTGCTGTTGAAGATTGAATCGGTGGGGCTCGAGTTCCGGGTAAAGAAGATATGATAGAAACGAGCGAGAGAAGGTACCTGCAGATTCTCAATGCAGAACTGGTGGCCGTACATGTCAATGGCGGACAGGAAAATAGACTCCACTTGGTTGTGACGGAGCTCGTAGGAAGGCAAATGTGAAGCGATAAGGACCTGGAGAGACAGAAACTAGTGGAAATTAGTTCTAATCCTATGAAACTGTGTAACAGAGTAAAAGAGTAAAAGCAAATCCTCAGTGGCATTTTATGAAACTAAATGTTCCTAACCTTTTGAAACCACCATTGAAAGCGGTCACTGTACGGGGACAGTAAAATTGAAGATGGTTTCCTGGGTCATCCAATAGGAAGCCGAAATATCATGCTCCGATTGCAGCTTCCTATTGTCCCATCTGAGTTAATGCTTGGATGGCAGCCATATTGATTTACCAAAAGGGACCAGAAACACTGGCCCGTAAAAAAAAACGTGAAGGACTCAGAGCTAATAATAATAATAATAATGTGATTCAATTTCAGTTCCGATTCTCTTTAAAAATAAATAATAAGGGTAGGGGGGAATTGCTGCTCTTTAGCTGCATCTATATAGGGGTTGAGGAGTAAGCAGCGGACCAAACGGCTCATAATGAGTTCGCTTTTCAATAAGAATGCGCTATATGCCGTTTCTCGGATGATAATATTTTTTTTTTACTTTTGATCGTATTTAAGCATTAATTGAGATTTAGCTGTTTTATGTTTTAAAGCGGCAAATCCAAGCATGTGTTTTTGTGGTGATTTTTTTATTTTAACATGGGTTTGAAGCAGGGGGTCTCAAGAGCTGGACCCCGTTCATTTAAGCTCTGGAGACCCCTGCTTGCGGAGATACTTGCCTCCGTAGGGGGTGTCTGTAAATAAGAAATAAGAAAATAAAAACTGGCTTGGACTGCTCCTTGAAGCTGGTGTTCACTTGACATCAAATATCTATGTAACATCATTGCAAACGCCTTATTATCATGTGTGTAGCTTGATATACTGCCACCCAACTCCACATTTAACTACTTGTGAGTGAGTCTTTCGCACAGGTGAGGGTCCTCTTGCTCTGAATTCAGCTGCATACCTGTCGGGCTCGCAGTGCCACTTTGGCATTGGTTGTTTTACTCAGCTGTGTAAGCTCTGTCAGGATATTCAGCAACTCGTCTGTTAATGTGGGGTCCCGGCCACACAGCTGATCCTAAACGTAAAAGTACATGACATTCAATTAAAAAAGGTCCTACAAGAATGGCAACATTACAAAAGATAGATGGAAAAATGGGTATGGAATAATATATATTCATATATTATTGTATGAAATAGATTATACGGGCAGTCCTCGGTTATCCGACAATGCGTTACTCAAAATGGCGTTGGATAGCGAAACGTTGTAAAGCGAAACACGTTTTCCCATAAGAACACTGTTTAAATGAATGGTTCCGTTCCTGAAGGCATTTTTAATGCTAAAATACACTAAATATTTTACGCTGGCAATAAGATACGCAGCACACACATAAATCATATTGTGCATATACCGTATTATATATAATATAACATATAATATAATATAAAATTTTTATATATTATATAGTATAATATAGTATAATATATATTATTTACACAAACAACTTTGCAAAGCGTTGTAAGAGCGTTGGATAAGCCGTTTTGGCGTTGTAAAAATGAACATAGGTATGCATTGCATAGCGTTGGATAAGCTATTCGTTATAAAACGAAGCGTTGTAAAACGAGGACTGCCTGTATAGGTTATTTAAAAGTTCATTTCCTCTTGCCCGGTTTTATTTTATTGAATTGTTTTAATAAATGCAGCCGTTCCTTGCCTTTACGGCAATGCAATTATCTAAGCTGCCGATCGATCAGTTCTACCGTAATCTATAGGCAATATGGCTGCCCACAGTATGTCAAAAGGGGAAGTGGTGTAGCTTCCTACATAGTTGCTATAGCAACCCAAGGCAGCTTAATAGATAAAACATTATTAAAAAGGGCCTAAAACCGTGAAAAACAATACAGTAAGTATTATGTAACCGATTTATTTAAAAAAAAAAAAAAAAAAATTTTTTAATGAAATGCTGCTTTAATTAATATTAATGGGTGTATTATCTGGTATCATGTAGTGGTGACAGTCCACTGAGAATCATGTGCAACTGAATATTACAGGTAAAACTCTGCTCTGAGGCGCCTCTGACTGAAAAGGAAATGAAATATTTGGCACCAAAATTACAAGGAGATATTTGCTCAGTATAATAAGTAGATGGTCTCAACCCCAGTGTCCCGTCTCAGGGTTCAGTACCTACGGCACGAGAGCATCCCTTGACCACAGTGACGAACCTCCACACATAGGTGTAAATTCTATATATGCCGAAGCAGCCGACCGGGCCGTTTTCATCCGAAAATCACCATGGACTTTAATGGGGATTTTGGGCGCCTGAAATGGGCCGAACCACTGCTTCGGAGTATTTAGACTTTTCCCCACAAATCTGCATCATGGGTTTGTAGGTTTTTGTATTTTTCTTTAAGAATCTTAACACAATGGTAAAGGGCTGCAGTCCACTTAGATACTTAAGGAGTTTAAAAGCTTTTTTACTTTTGTATTTAGTGCCGATTTCATATTCTGTGTTAAAAAGGGTAATGCCACATACTTCGTTGATATGCCATTTAGTCTTTTTTGTTGTGTCCACTGTTCATTTATTTTGCATTCTAAAGGACTCCAGAGATATCTGGATATAAATATTGTTCACTAGTGTTTTCTCAGGGGTATATAAAATGGCTGCCCTTTTCTCTCTTATAGGCTTCTGTTATATGTTATGAAGCCATATTTCCCTTATCAGGAAAGATTTTCTCCCCATGGCAATGAAAGTCTAATTGACCGCTTTGAAATTCTCAGTCTAGAAAACGTCTGTGGAAAATTGGAGTTCATTTATGTGGAGTACAGGTATAATTTGAAACACTTCGTGTATTGCTCCTGTCAATATAAAAACAGCAAGTCCCATTTTTTTCTTCTTCAATGGAACGATAAGTACCCCGGAGCCGACTCCCAGCCTTTGGGGACCCCCAAGGTTACCACGATATTTGAATTTTGTTCTGCCAGCTTGAGACACAAAATATCTACAGTTGTTACTGTGGCAGTCACCAATATAAAGCCGCAGAATGGCTCAGCGGATCGCTCATTTCAGGTCATATCAATCCCAGCTTTAAAGAAGCAAAACATTCAATATCCTACATGTGTTTGTTTTTTTGTTTTTTTAAATGAATCAGTTCTCTAGTATTAGATAATACTTACTGTATTAAAAAAAATTTTTTTAGTGCATTTTCATTTAATTTAATGCATCCTTTGGTTCCTATAGTAGGTTTTAGCCTAACTTCCCAGCAGTTAGAAAAAATTAGGGTGCTCAAACCCAGATGAAATCCATCCAACTTAGTGGACCATAAATCATAACCCTGGAGATACCAATGGGAGTGGGTGGGTGCAACATAGACTTGTAAGCATTAATGACAAATGTCAAACTTAACGATGACGGTCTAAACCCATAAAGAAACCCACTCACGTCATCTCCAGGGGTGTTGAGCAGGCGTGCCAGCCATGAAGGATCCACAATCCAGGTGAAGGCAGAAGAAAAGGACGAAAGGCGCACAGCCAGAGAGCCAGGTGTAGGATAAAACTGCTATTCTTTATTCGTGCATGCAGGAAGACAGGTAACCCCCTTGGGGGACAAAAACAGGAGCCTCCTACGCGTTTCGGACCTGGGGGTCCTTTATCAAGGAGTATACTTACTCCTTGATAAAGGACCCCCAGGTCCGAAACGCGTAGGAGGCTCCTGTTTTTGTCCCCCAAGGGGGTTACCTGTCTTCCTGCATGCACGAATAAAGAATAGCAGTTTTATCCTACACCTGGCTCTCTGGCTGTGCGCCATTCGTCCTTTTCTTCTAACTTCCCAGCAGTGCAAGATACTTGGTAACAAATTATCACAAACAGGGAAGTGTTGCAGGGTTTCAGCAGGAGACTGTCTGAGCTACAAACTGTAACAATAGACAATGTCACCTTAGTAATATAACGTTACATTGTATTTGAGGCCTTCCTCTGACTTGCAGGATTGATTCAGTGTCAGCCACATTGAAGCCAGAGAGCCGGGTAGTCGCTGATCAATCGCAGAACTGATTGATCGGCAGCTTACGTAATTAGTTGTCATTAACGTTAATCAAATGCTGCACATATAAAACAAAAAAAAAATGAAAATGCATAAAAGCACAGTTTTGACAAAAATGTACCTTTTTAAAACAATCCTATTGTGGTTAAACCATTGACCTCTCATGTGGGAGATCCCACCTTCAGATCTTAGACCATGTTCATTTGCTGCACTGTGCCTCTGACACCAACAATAAGATTGCGACCTCTATGGGTTAGAGATGTATTGTGTTTGCATTGTTCTACTTTGTAAAGTGCAAAGGACTTTGGGAGTACAATATGAATGATTATTCAAAAAAAAAAAAAAAAAAAAAAACAGAAATCCCTGCCATTTTTGTAGCTCTCCAATGTAATTTATTCACCAGACCCATATTAAAATAAAATGCAGGTTCTTATGTGAGGTGCAGGGGTGCCAAAAACATGACACGCACATTTCATCCAAATCAATCTCATGCCAGCTAGCCTTGCCAGAAAACAACGGCTGTCCACCCTAGGAGTAACCAACAAAAAAAGGGGGAGGCCTGGCTGCCAAATCCTTTAAGACATGCTTGATTTCAAAAGACATCAACATCAGGGAGAAAATAAGGCATCTTATCTGTGCCAAGAGAAGCTTGTGAGGCAAACTTACAGGGGGATAAAAAAAAGAAAGAAAAAAAAAAAAGTTCTTAGACCTTTATGGGGAAACAGCAAAGCAAGAAGACACAGGAGATTGAGAAGGAAAATAAAGGCAGGAGGTTTTGCTGAATTTTGCTTGTCCTCACTCTCAAAGTCAGTGAGCAAAAGCCTGCAACCAGTTCTCTGACAAGGCCTGACGCCTCCCCGTCATCCCTGTGTAATTACACACTTGAGTGGCTGGACTCTGAAGAAAATTGAAGGCCTGAGCTGGGAACAGCTGCCATTTTCTCTCTCCATCACGCAGCTATGATTGCTTGAGAAATGAACAGGCCCAGCTCAAAGCTACTCCAGAATTCTCAGAGGAAATATGGCCCTGTGTTCGAATAATGAGATTCTTAAGGCAAGCGTTACTTACAATCACACCGCCAAACAGTGAGCTGGGCCCCTTCATGTTACAAATGAAAACATAAGAAATCCAAGGCCAAAATCACAGCCTTCATTACTCTTTTCACTGCTCACATTTGGGCTTTTTCTACAGGTCTTAATGGTGCACTCCCACTTTGAAACACAAAAAATATATAGAAGATCATCTAAAATACATACGGCTTTTGTTAGAGGCTAGTTGCGAGTCCTCTAGTATCTGAGGAAAGGATGCTACAGCAATTGCAAAGTGACAGTGATCAGGGCGAACTTGTACAGCAATAGATTTATGCAGTTTGGGCAAAAAGCAGTGTTTGGACCAGCTATAGCTGGCCTATAAGTTACTTTGGAAGAATGAACAATAATTGCAATTAATAATACGTTTTAACCTAAACTGTTAAGTAATATTTAAAAAAATTAAATCGACCACACTTAACGATTTATGTTACCAAGTTCACTAACGTTTGGGAGCCCTGGATCAGAGTCGAATGGCAGCTTGGTTTTGATGACAAAACACCGGTAACCAGAAGTAAAAGCGGAAACAGCTCCCCCCCCAATTTTTTTTCCTTCTTTCTTTCTCCTTGATTTCCCTCAATACTGTAATGCAATATTATACGGTTTGATTTGCAATCGTTCCCCTGTCCTCTACCCTTGTTCTACGTTCTGTACCCCGATCCCATACTTTAAAAATCAATAAAGTGTACGTTTAAAAAAAAAAAAAAAAAAATCATCTCAACGTCCCACAAAGCCTGCCGCCGCCCCCCCCTTGAAAAAACAGACAAAACTATTATTGTTTACATTGCTCTTACGTCCACTTTTCATTCTGCATTGTGAAATCCATCACTAGTTTTAAATTTTTCAAAAAGCTTGAATTTCACCTATGCAAGGTACCTCAAATGAGTAATATCTACCTTCAATCCATCACAAAACTTGCTCTCTTTTAATATCAATTGTTAGTCCAAATAAAAAAAAGTTATCACCTAACACTGAAGTACTCATTTTTTTTTAAGAAACTGTAAAAGACGGGTGTCCGTGATTTTCCAAAAACTTTCTCGCAACCAAGTTCTGATCAGCGTAAATGGGGAATTCTTGAATGTATTCTTTCCTCCATTAGGTTTGACACCAAAACTGATGCTCTGTGCATTTGCAATTTATGCAATGCGACTTGCAAAGCATTGAAACAAACTGCCTATATTTACTACGCAGTGCTATGCCACAGGAGACATTTCAGTGCTGGAATAAACCTTGCAACCCATTGGCCGAAAGTTGTGTTATAATATAGCACTGCTTAGTAAACATGCCCCCAAAGTATTGCATAATGAGCCAACGTTTAATGTTGATACTGTTTTCACTCTATTGCAATTTGTTGACTGGTGGGACAACAACTTTAATCTTACTGTCACAAGGCCGGAGGATCATGCACTGCATGGTAATGTGCTGCAGGCTGCTCTGGGACCTACTGTAAGATGGTTACTTCAAATACCATCTGCTTGTTTCTTAGCTTCTGCAAAGCATCCCCCTCCAGCCATGATTTGTTGTCTTTGAGGGAAACAATGGGTGCTATGGAAAAAGCCCAACATTTATCACAGAACGTGGTCCCATAGGATACGATGGGAATTTTTCTCTGGTAAATATGGTGCGGGTTTCTTGTTTTAGTTTTGCAGCTGGGAGACTTGGATATATAATCCTCATGTATCAAACACTAAGAAAACGTCAACATTCTGGTTTTATATATTCTGATATACAGTATATGTATTATTCTTTTTCTAATTATTGCCTTATAACTAAAACAATATTAATGTAATCAATAACAAAACAATTCCTTCTTACAGTGGAAAAAGGCAGCCATTTTATGTACTTTAACATAAATTGAATAGTTCAATATTGTTTTTTTGTCTGTAAATTGACTGTAAATTCCCTGAATGCATATTATTTCCCCCATGTATATCCCATGTTATGCTTCAAATATCTAAGTATGGAGACCTCAAGAAAATAAAAATGTGCCTTATACAGGGAATACTTATCTTCCTTTACACACTGCGGTACTCCTGATATTTCTGAATATTTAGTTATTTGATTTTCTGTTTTGTTTTTCATTCTCAAAAACGTCTATGGAGGTACCGCTACTTTAAACAGCTACGGGAACGCAGCTAGGTTGTCCCAACAGTGCAAACGTGGACTAATATTGCCCAAAATGATTTTCTCCCTCTAAGTAACAATATTAGCATATCCAGTACTCTGTAAAAACCTTTTTAGGAGAGCCAGATTAAATACACACTTAAAACAGGGTGATAAATCATATATTAGGCAGTTACATTGGGATTAAGGTACTATTATCATGCAAGGGAGGGATCAGTGACATAAAAAGTTAAAAGAAAAAAAAAGGTCTGTGAATCTCAGACACAGACAAGACCCCAGAAACTGCTTATGTTGCACCAATCAGAATCCCATTTCTTGGCGTCCCTACAAGGTCACTTACAATCAACATTGTTACTAGCAGGTTCTTCTTGGTGACCTGAGCGTGGGAGAAGATGGAATTCAGCACTGCGGTCAGGTCACTTTTATTCTCTTCCCGGAGAGCAAAGACACACTTGTCATAGTGACCTGGAATCAGAAAGGCAGACGCTCAGGAATTGCCCCCCACACAAAGAAACCATAGAAAGGATAATTACACATGAAATAGGGAAGGGGTTGGAAACCTGTACTTTTACCCTCTTGCAAAGCTTTCACAGCAGCATTAACATAGGCGGATACCGTAGTCCATTAATTCCTGCCAGATGCCACTTTGCAAGGAGTTCTGGAAAATGTACCCAATATTTCAAAAGCAACTAAACCAACGTAACATTCACTTATGAATAAGTACATAATACTGAATGACATAAACATGGACATTTATTTTATTGTAGAGTAGAACAAATGCATATGTATACTTTAAAAACGATATATATTTTTAAGAGTTTTTGATATGTTCGTGAAAGAAGAAAACCATAAAAGTATAGAAAGCCAATATGGGAGTGGAACGGTAAAAAAAAAAAAAGACAAGAGGGGCAAAGGTTAGAAAAAAATGCCAATCTTCTCCTAAAAATAAAATTCATATATATCATATTAAAAATTATTGTCCAAACCGTTATGATATACAAAATAGAAGAGCAATAAGATCCATTATAATGTTTTAAATAAATATATAACATCATTCAATGCAGACCTAACTACCACAGGAGTGCAGTGCTTTGTGTGAATATATACTGGTACATAGTGCAATGTATAATCCACCCTCATTGTACTGCACTAAATAAATGATAACAATAATGATGAATGTCACGGTAGCAGTGTTCTGCAGCAGCTTCTGGTAATATCTGACAGATACATTGAGGAGTTTCAGTGTAAGAGTGGGAGGTATTTCAGGTATAGAAATGATAGTGATACGTATGACTTACTTATGACTTCCAGTGCAGTATTGCTACCATGTGGCTAAACTCAGTATTGCATTACCAGCACAGCAGGGAAGAAATACAGATGTAGCTAAGCTATCTTCGGTGCCGCTGCCACCCGTGGTCACGTGGTTGCAGCACCAGAGGATCAACGCTGCGAGAAAACTGTCTCCGGCGCCCGCTGACTTGTGCTTCTTCGAACGCGGCGCCGGAGACAGCAAGTCTTCATTTGTACAATAGAATCATTGCCTATTTGGGCCCCGAAGCACTACCCTTCGTCAGGCTGGTTATCTGACCGCTATCCTAAATTAGCACTAGGTTAGTAGTAACGCCTATCCACTAAAGGGAATAACCCAACGTTAACCCAGTGCTACTCCTTAAATAACGTATAGTTATTTTATTTCTGGCCATTAGTGCGAATGATATGCGAAAGAGGCGTTACCCCTCCTCAACATCGCATATCCACTAAAGGCCTTTCAGATTAACACAGGGCTTTAACGTTGGGTTATTTAGGTCATACCTAAAGGTGTTATTCCCATCCAATCCAGGCCCCGAAATATGGGTTTTGCAGGAGAGGGAAAGAGAGAGAGGGAAAGAGAGAGAGGGAAAGAGAGAGAGGGAAAGAGAGAGAGGGAAAGAGAGAGAGGGAAAGAGAGAGAGGGAGAGGGAAAGAGAGAGAGGGAGAGGGAAAGAGAGAGAGGGAGAGGGAAAGAGAGAGAGGGAGAGGGAAAGAGAGAGAGGGAAAGAGAGAGAGAGAAAGGGAAAGAGAGAGAGGGAAAGAGAGAAAGAAAGAGGGGAAGAGAGAGAGAGGGGAAAAGAGAGAAAGAGAGAGGGGAAAAGAGAGAAAGAGAGAGGGGAAAAGAGAGAAAGAGAGAGGGGGAAAGAGAGAGAAAGAGAGAGGGGGAAAGAGAGAGAAAGAGAGAGGGGGAGAGGGAAAGGGGGAGAGAGAAAGGGGGAGAGAGAGAGGGGGAGAGAGAGAGGGGGAGAGAGAGAAGGGGAGAGAGAGAAGGGGAGAGAGAGAGGGGGAGAGAGAGAGAGAGAGAGAGATTAATCCTATGCTAATGAGTTAAACAGCAATGGTTTTTGCATATAATTACCTAGGTGGATATGCTTTAAAACTCAGCGAAAATAACATTCTATATCAGGTAACCTAACGTTATTTCCCCTGATTTAATTGAGCTTTGCGTAACTGGCCATTGGTTTCTAGCTCAGGTATTTCAGAACCTAAATATGGTCATAACTACTGTAGGGTAATGTTTCTGCTGAGCAATCGCTCAATCCAGAAACCGCATCACAGAAACATGCAAATGCAAAGCGCCAAAGAAAACACCGCAACGCTCTTCAAACATTAAAAACTTGCGTTTGACATACACCTGCTCATGACAAGAGTTTCACGTACATCTGTATAGGACCTTGTGGGGGAAAAAAAAAAAGAGGAGTTCTGTTTGTCTGACAATTAAGTACTTGTTATTATATGGCTTAGAAAATATGGCACGGCATAACAGGCTGGGAATGTGGATCTTTTAACAACCTGCAATGTTCACGATGCTTATATTTAGATGAAACTTCATTCTGAAATGTGTCGAGCACCTTTTGGTACATACAAAATAAACAGGTAAAGATAAAAAAAAAAAAAAAAAAAAAAACACAATTGACTTCAGCTTGATGGATGGAAGTGATTGACTAATTGAGACAGCACATTTCTATTCTCAGTTACCTGCAATAAATATCGCTGTTAATATACTGTAGTGTAAAAATGGGCCTGGAGTTATAAATACTGATTTAGTGAGTGAGGAGGTTGGATTAAATCCAGAGTGTGATTCTTTTTTTGTTTGCCTGCCTTTCTCATATACGATAAATGCTAATCTTTTAACCTTAAGCCGTGAGGGAAGCTGTTAACAAGCACCTACAGATGCAGTAAGACTTACTGTCCTCTGCACTACGGACAAACAAGCAGAAGTCTGCGGTGCCGGGGACAGAGTCTGCCACAATCTAACGGCCTATTTAGAAAACATGGACCCCCCCCCCGCAGCGTGATCGCGGCAGACACTGTCCCCGGCGCTGCGACTGCCGCAGTTGCATGACCGCACAAGGCAGTGGCACCGGCGTACTACATCTGTAGTTAAGGTGAAGTATTTTGTTGCAAAAGGAAGACACGCGTTCACCAATATTTGCAAAAACAGCCAGCCATTATTTGGACAGGTTTTGTTTTTTTTTTAATTAGATTAAAGGGCATTTTCTATTTGCTGAACTGAACAATGCTAGCTGAACATCCCTAGTTATACATTCGTAACATGCCATGTGGATGAGCTCTGGAAACGTTATGTGGCTCTGCAATGCATACCATTCTGGAACTGCGTTTCGACCTTCAAATACTGGCGGAGCAAATCCATGACCACAGCTTTCATATGGCCCCTTATGCCACTGCGATACCTGACAGAAATATAGATATGAGTATGAATGTCATATATGGATAGGTGAATGAGCAATAAAGAGTCCTCAGATGCTTAGTTAATAAGTTAACCTTAATGGTCTTCCAGAAAAAAAAATCAATGGAACTCACAAACTCTGTATCATGTGTAAAAGAAAGAAATGAATAACTAAAAATGTAAAAGTCTGCAGATTTTGAGAATCTTCATAGGGGTAGATCCCCAGAGCTCTGCTAATGACTTAACGAGACGTTCACTTACGTTAATGCCTCGTTAAGTGCCAATGGGGATCTTCAAAGCTTTCTAACGATGCATTAAGTGCTGTTTTCAGTAGTAACGGGCACTTGCGTTACTATAACGGACGTTAGTTCTAATGATGTGCAAAAGCGGTGTTCCCTCTAACAACGCATAACCAAAGAGCTCCGTTATAGTTACGGTAGGGATTTAACGATGCATTAGTTAGGTCATAGCTAAAGGTAGGATCACTCCTATCCAGATCCTGCAATACAGTGGATCTTTGACAGGGTCTGGATAAGTACAAGACCAGAGTTAGGTATGATTTAACCAACATTGTTATTTACGGAGCGCTTTGCCTCTCCTGTATTCTCTCTCTCTCTTTTTATTTTATTTATTTTTTTACTTTAATTAAACACATACTGCATTTAGGTTCTGCAATGGAAATAATGCCACTTTTGGGTGAGACAGGCGTTAACACCATGTTATTTGAAGCTAACACAAGGCAGTGCTAACTTCACAGGCCCGTGCTAATGCGATCACTAATGCCTGTAGATTTTGCATATACTGCATTTAGCTTTGTGGATACCCTTTAAACTCAGGGATGCTACTGCAACAGTCACGCTAGTAGCCCAGATTTAACCGAGCTCTGTGGATTTACCCCATAGAGTCTACAAGGAAAGTGTTACCAGGGCACCATACACAAACCAGTTGTTGTTTTCTAACAACTATGTCTTCTGTTCCTACAGCAAAAAGGTGTGATGAAGTGATAGTCCTCAACTATGCCACATGCACATTTTTGAGCAAGTAACTTGATGAATGAAAGATGCCTCCAGCATTACACAGTCCAGCTCATATCTCACCTCTGCACCAATTGTACAATACTTTGTGTGTTCATGAAGAAAACCTCGCGCTCAGATTTGCGGTTCAGTGTAGCTGCGTGACTGTCTAATATGTTGGCAATCTAGGCAAGAAATGAGAAATTAAGAAAAAAAAATTGCATGGGTATTTCATAGCAGTTTATGCTTAATTAATTCCAAGATCGAATTATAGACGCTATACTGCACCATTCAGGAAACCTATGCAAAAAAAGGGAAAAAATGAATTCTCTCCCACATGTAACAGCACTAATGACCAGAACTACACAACCTCACAATAAGAAGGAATTAAGTCTACAAATACTGAATTGGCTACAGACAATATTTATAGGAACCTTCTAGCTACTATATATTACATTGGTCTTAAGTTGAACTGTTCTGAATGTCTATGGGCAATATTAATTATGCAATGATATTCAATAAAATAATAATGAATAAACTAACTAAAGGGAACGCAATTTTTTCTCATAAACTAGTTAATTCATTTTACTGTATTAGGAAATATTATATTCAACAGCACAGTGAGCATACAGCTGGGACTTGAACTGGCCTTCCCTGCTTTAAAGTTAAACCAGTGTAGGCCAGTTCAAATCCCAGCTGTATGCTCACTGTGCTGTTGAATATAATATTTTCTAATAAATTGAATTAACCAGTTTGACAAAAATCTGTAATCAGGGTGTTTTTTGTTAGGCAGTAGTATTTCTATGTTGCATTTTAAGCTTCAGTATTTGTCCTTGCAAGAAGTTGGTGTTAGGGGCAATATTGGCATAAAAAAAAGCCTTACTCCTACAAAGTAGCCACAGAAGTACATTATACTAACCCTTCTATACAGCAGCACTTAATACCATGTGTTGTGTATTATTCAATATAGGTGATTCATGCCCTAAAATATATTAATTATTAAACGATGTAAAAAAACAAGCAGAAACTGAAAAACACAAAAATGTATGTTTATATATATTTGTAGATTAATATGCAAATATAAACCAATCCTTCCTGGAATCGACACTGAATCAAGAAATGTTTTATGGATGAATTATTCTAGTATAGTTAATTTCATATAACTATCATTTAAAAAAAATTACTTAATCTAAACATAGTGAGCAGTTAGTAGAGCATGTGTTATACAATAAGGCACGTTTGACCGCACACCCTTTTTGCATGCAAATAGCTTAATAAATATGTATGTACTATATGTAGTAAATAGGCGTAAATACTGCAAAGTTGATATACAACTGCGGTTTCTCACCTGGGTCACTGTTATTAACTAAATCTGATCCAGACTTCATGTAAAACAAAAGGTATCCAATTTATTAAACAATTAACAGAGAATACAACACCAGCACTATTTATTAAATTGCTAACACATTAGATCTGTAATACAGAGTGTGAAATGGAGTTTTAATTCTAAATTGTACACAGACTTGTACAGCAGTTACTACTTATTCTTAACCAAAGAAAAGTAAAGTATAAGTGATATCCCCTTTAAAAGCCAAGTCGTAGCTACAAATAGCGCAAGATTGCAGGACCACACAGGTTCTTTCTTCAGGAATATTTTTTTTTCTACAAAAGCTGGACCCCCAAAGGCTTTTTCTTTGGACCAAATCTACCTGAAGAGACCATTGTGGTTGTGAGAGTGTGCACTCTAACTACGAGTTGTGCATTAAATGTATGCCTCTACTTAGTCTTAAAATGTCTTGAAAAGCTGCAGTCCAAAATAGTTTTAAAGAAAACACATTCCTTTTTTTTTTATTTAACTATGGAGTTCTCTTTTTAGCAATTATAAAAAATAACTGCCATTTTGTTAACAAAATAATGATGTTGCTACTTAATGACCACGGTTATATTTACAAAGCAGTGCTGCTCCACAAGACACTTTCACAGGGCTGGCTGGGGGATTGGCAGGGGCCGGTGTAGTATTGCGTGGGGCTTGTTCCCACCTCCGGAGCTGGCATCTGCTCTGACACGTCACCTCGATGACATCACAAGCCTCTTGCCCGCCCTCACGTGACGTCGTCAAGGCGGCACTTCCATCGCGTGGTAGCAGGAGGAGATGTCGGCACTTACAGAGGCCCCCACGCTCTCCCCCAGGCCCAACTTGCGTAATCACAGTTTTAATGATGTGGTGGTTAATTTAACCACCACAACATTTAAACTGTGATTACGCAAGTTGGGCCTGAGGAAGATTGTGGGGACGTCTGTAAGTTGCATTAGCACCAATGGCACTGCCATCAAGCCGGACCTAGTAACTATAGCTCCATACAGCCCATTCCAGAGAATGAGCTGTACAATGTAAAGTGTTTTCTGGTATGGAAGGTGTTGTATGGAGTAGTACTTCTTGGTAAACATGGCCCTAAATGTATATTACCAAGTTAAAGCGCAATATATTACTGAATATTTTAATTTCGTGTGATTGATTGGCTAGATAAACATTATTTTTGTATAAAATCTTGAGAAAAAACATGCAATAAATAAATTTAAATCCTTGAAACCATTAAGTATTGTGTTGGCAAGACTGAAGTGACTGCAACATTGCATAACAATAAGTAATAGGTTTCATTTTGCATTAGCATGAAGACTTACTTAAGTGTTTAGTTATTTGTTTTGTAAACAAACAGGTTGTGTTTTATAATAGAACAATTATATTTTTATTTATAAGATGAAAGGGCAAAAATAGATCGTACAATACCTTTTACTGCACCAATAAAAGGTAACAGTGTTCAAACCTCACAGGGTTCTCCCTCAGGTACTGTAGCTAATGTTTTTTTACATTATTATTATTGGACCAATACGCCTATTTACAAAAAGAAAATACGTAATGCATGAGAACTACAGATGTAGCGCTATGGTCGGTCACTCAGTCGGCGCAGATTCCTTCAAAAGGTACGGCCCTAGCATGCACGTGATCGCGGAATCCCTGCGGCCAGATTAATGGCCGAACAGGATTAACACAATGGGGATTTCTGCTTCTGAATGGGTCTCCCGCTGTGTGCATCCTACATGCATCATTTTGAAAGAGACGCGGAGTGAGAGCAGACAGAATCTCTCACTCTCTGCACGCCTCTAACAAGCCATCGATCGCGTGGCTTTTATTTTAATAAAATATTATTGAAGCAGGGGGTCTCTGGAGCTGAACCGCATTAATTTCTGCCCCAGAGACTACCTGCTTCCCAAGTTACAGGCCCCGGTATCTCCTGTGCGTTTAAATTACCTGGTTACGTGACGCGGGAGATTTAAACATGCAGGGAGATACCGGCACCCCATACTAAAGCCTGTAACTCGGGAAGCAGGTGGTCCCTGGGGCTGAAATTAATGCGGTTCAGCTCTGGAGATGCCCTGCTTCAATACTATGTAATTAAAATAAAATAAAAGCAGCTTCATTACCATTACGGCTAGATGCTAAGGTAATGAAGGGGTTAAGCTAAAGTACCCAGTTTGTTGGGGGTAGAGGAGGTGGGTGAAGGGGGTACATGCCCCAGTGTGGGTGGTAAGGCCTACCGAAAAGGTTGCAGGAGAAGCTAACCCCCTTCATTACTTTTGCTGTTATATCCGCTAAGGTAATGAACGGGGTTAACCCCTCCCCCTACTCGCCAGAGAGGCCTAACCACCCATCCCGGGGCAACTACCCCCTTCACCCACCCCCTCCACCCCCAATAAACATTACAAATTACAATACAACAAACAATACTAGCCAACACAAAAATTGATTGCCACTGTGGTTACCTATGCCCTCAATGGGAGCACAGATAGCCCCAATGGCAATGAAAGTGGACCCTACTATCCACCCCTCCACCCCAACAACTCCCCTCCCACAACACATACAGTACAGTAATGGGCAAATCCCCATTATCCAGATCTGGATAATAGCGCATTTGATGTAATCAAATAAAGAGTTATGTCTGCACACCTAAATATGTATAATACAAGCAATATACTTGCTACTAGAGGTACCGGTGCTCCGTGGTTCAGGAAAAAAACCTGTCTGGTGTAATTTCAAAGTATATGAACAAAGTGGAGGATCCAGGGCACTACGGATTTGTAGAAAATAAATTTATTCTAGGCACACACACAACGTTTCGAGCTGTACAAAGCTCTCTCTCAATTGACTGGCCTGTCACTTGAGAAAGAGCTTTGTACAGCTCGAAACGTTGTGTGTGCCTAGAATAAATTTATTTTCTACAAATCCGTAGTGCCCTGGATCCTCCACTTTGTTTTTAATAGCGCATTTGCCCATTAAAAATAAAACATTACCCAGCCAGCATATATAGTAAATAAAAGCCCCATCTGCAACCTTCTCGGAAGGCCTAATCGCCCACCCTGGGGTAATTACCACCTTCACCCCACCCCCTGTACCCCTAACAAACCACGTACGTTGGTTTCACCCCTTCATTACCTTAGCTGTTAGCTGCTAAGGTAATGAAGCTGCTTCATGTGACCGGGACATTTAAACGCACAGGCGATACTGGCACCTGTAACATGGGAAGCAGGGAGTCCCCAGGGCTCAAATGAATGAGGTTCAGGTCCAGAGACCCCTGCTCTACTAATATGTTATTAAAATAAAATGCCATGCGATTGCCTGTTAGAAGTGTGCAGAGAGAGTGACTGATTCTGTCTACTCTGACTGCGCATCTCTTACAGACTGATGTAGCCCAGTTGGATTCACACAGCGGGAGTCCCATTCCGAAGCAGGGATCCCCTCTGTGTTAATACTGATAGGGTACTCCCCCTTGCCATGCAGTGTGCCGCGAACGCTCTACTTTTGGTCCACGGCTCACCAGATGTGCTACGGCTGCTGATAGATCTGTACCATTAAAGGAAAACAATGTTTTATCAGTTGTCTATTATCACTTATTTAAATACCTAGACAGACAATCTCTAGGTCAAGAGAACACTCAAATGATTGATGGCTGGCTGTTCCATCTCATCTTTGCCCCAAAGCCTCAAATTAGAGATTGTTGGTGCTTGGGCAGGATAAGAATTTTTGTTTGTTCCTTGTAGGCACAGAATCTTCAACCATTTTAGCTAAACCATACTGTAGAAAGCAGCAAGAGAACAACTGGGGCAGAATGAGACTAGCTAATCTTTCAGTCACAGATTCCAGTCGCAGGATCCAGAAAGCAAATGAAGATGATTGAAAATGTGTGTGACATATTTTAGAGAACGGTTTTACCAAAGATATTGGGCTAAAGGGTAGTTTTTACACAGCTGTACCTGCTGGCTGGGGAACTGGCATAAGACGGAAGTGATGTTGCTTGCATACTGTGCCATTTCTTTCTTGATGGACTTCTCCACATTGGGTGGAATGCGCCCTGACACACTGGTCATAATGTCCTGAAGTTCAAGTAGAGGAAGAGATGGGTCTCGGAGGGTCTTCATCAGTCGCTCCACCCAGTCTTTTAGCTGCCGGAAGAAGAACCAACACAATATAGAACAGGACGTGGCAAATTCTGCAGACGTGTGTTATCAAAGCCAGTAAACCCAATCCAGAGCATTATAAAGAAAAAAAGTGGCGACTGCACTATATTATTTATAGTCCGATCCAGAACATGTTTGCAAATAACCAATCGACGCCCTATGGAATATTTTGGTGCCATACAAATAAAATATAATAATAATAAGCCACCCCTTGAGTAAAGCAAGTGAATTAACTTGAATGTGTAATAACCCTGAGGCTTCTCTCATGACCTTCCCTGTAGATCATAAGGGCTTTCACGCCAGGGACCCTTATGACGTACAGGGAATGTCAAGCCATTTTTTAATTTATTTATCTTTTTAGGGGGAGGTCATGTTCACCGCTCCATCTGAGTGGTGAATGGGAACGGAAGTGGATCCCCCTCAACTTCTTATGTTCCTTTTCAAACTTTTCCAAGCTAAAAAAAATAATGTTCGTAGTACATTTATATTGCTCTTGCCTTAAACAACATGCCTATTATAACAACACCACCAACCAGGCAGAAAATCAGCTTTATTGAGGTCTAAAGTAGGTAAAATAGCTCATGTACCTTGTTGCTGAAGTAGGGTTCAGGAAGACAATATCCATTCATTACATTCACCAAGTTATCTAGGACATAGTGAAAAACACGATGGAGCTTCTCCCCTCGAAAGGCAGTGCTGTGAATTTGAGGCAGTGGCCCTGTGTTGAGTTCAGCCTTGTGATACAGGACGATAAGAAAAGATCAGCATATAAAAGAGATACCCCTGTTGCAAACCCCAATTATCCACATGTAACCCAGTTGTGCTTGTATAAAAAATGTATTGAAAGATATGAAACAACTGGAAAAGCTACATCTTGACGAGCGCTATTAACATTTGACAAGTTCCTCACATTGTGCTAATAAGTAATAATCTTTCTGTATTCTAAAATTATTTTGTCCGCCCCTCCGTGAGATTTAGCTCATCGGTGACATCATAATGCACGTAGCCTGGTGGCAGATATTGAGTCAGATAGCTATAAAGTTTAGACAGAAAGCAGACTAAGAAAGAAAATCAGTTGACGTGTGAGGAGAAAGCAAAAATGTTGGAGGAGAGAGGGAGAAAGAATTGATGACATCATAAGGTATTAAATGAAAGATGCAGTTGAGAGAAAGAAGGGAGGGAGAGCGGGGAGTGAGGGAAGATAGAGAGAGAAGAGGGGGAGAGAGAAAAAAAAAAGTCAAACCCATCATTATTTTTGTGGAGGGCGTGGGTGACGCCCGAAGCACAGATGGGTTGAGCTCTAGTAAAAGAAAAAAATCCTGCACAACTCATTCAGTACCAATGAAGTTGGTAGAACTGAAAAAATGATTATCTACACAGAATTATAATGGTGCATGGCTGCCATTCTTTAATGCATGCTTGATTAGCATATATTTTTACACAAGCAATATTAATAAAAATATATAATAGTCTAGTGAGTAACTGTTCTCATGACTTTGTGTCACAAAACCTATTGCACCTACAAAACACTGCAGCATTAGCATAGGTACCTATGCCATATGTACCTGATTGATTCAACAAGTCAGTTGCACTGTTCCATAACTAACTGATGAACAACAAATTGAAAACATTTAAAATACAGGGAGAAAAAGTATAGTATGGCGATTTTTTCATGGAATATGCTGTTGAAGAAGTTGTTGACCTCACCATTTATTTATTTGATACCCCCAACTTTGACATATGTATTGTATAATGTATGTTTGGCCTGCCTGCTCTAATCTATTAGAGATATTCTGAGGAATATTTACTTTGAGCACTGAGATCATGTAAGACCCAAATTAGATTTTTGTTTACTAGTTTTTGCCTAAAGTATTAAAAAAAAAATGCCATGCACTTTATTTAGTTACATTACAAAACAGTACGTCTACATTATATTACATGATAAAGAATAATAAATGTCTAGCTTATGCCAAAACACTTAATATTAAGACCTACAGTGTATTTCTTTCCTCCATTACTGGAGACCTCAAAACTGATTATTTATTTTAATAAAACTAACATTTATTCAAGGTAGTCTTTTTCTTTTTTTTAATAATAATAATAACTCATCTGCCAGGCTCTACAACCTATATTTATGCTATTTTGGGACTCTGCATGGGCTATCTTGAAATGCGCTACTGTTCTGGTCTGACCCACGGTCTACCTTACTTTTAAATGTGTTGGTATCACAGATGTTTCTGTCTTCCTACCTGCTGCACTCTGCTGGGGTCATCAAGCTGAAGTTTAGCTATTATACATCCAGGCTCCAGAACTGCTCCTGTGCGCTTCACGTAGTGTATGCATCCCGATTCCACTGCTGTCAGTGTCATCACCATCTTCATCACCTGCAGGAGAAGAAGGTTTATTATGATCTATTTGAATCTTGGTGGCTTTCTTTCACCTTACCGTGTCTGGTTGTCCTTACGGAAAAAATGAAGACATAGGGGCAGCAGGTCTTTCCACAAAGAAGAATTCAGCAGAAGTCAATTTGACATGCTCAATAGTGCTTTCTTATGCAGTGTTTTAGCAGCACAGACAACGTTTTTGGATAACCCTTCGTCAGGATTATTTTACCCGTCAAAGGGCTATCCCGAACTGTAGTGTCGTTGCTTTTAAAATATCACTCCGTATAATGTCAAATTGAGTTTTGTAGAATTATTTTGTGTGCATGAGGACCTGCTGTTCCTATGATTAGTTCAAGATATGAGAACAGTGGGTGCTCCAACAGTTCCGGAATATGATATAAATGCTTTTCAATGAATTAATCATATAGGTACAACTCTAATGTGGAGTGGGTATACTACTAACTTAGTGACCAATGCACGATTCTTCTCAATTCTCCTGAAAGCAACTGTCAAAAATGGTATACAGGCAGTCCTCGTTTTACAACGCTTCGCTTTACAACGAATGGCTTATCCAACGCTATGCAATGCATACCTATATTCATTTTTACAACGCCAAAATGGCTTATCCAACGCTCTTACGACGCTTTGCAACGTTGTGTATGTATGTATATATATATATATATATACACATTCACATAAACAACATTGCAAAGCGTCGTAAGAGCGTATATATATAATATTATACTATATAATATTATATTATACTATATAATATATTATTTATTATGTTATATTATATATATAATACAGTATATACACTATATAATTTATGTGTGTGCTGCATATCTTATTGCCTGCATAAAATATTTGGTGTATTTTAGTGTTAAAAATGCTTTCAGGAACGGAACCTCTCATTTAAACAGTGTTCCTATGAGAAAACATGTTTTGCTTTACAACGTTTCGCTTTACAACGCCATTTTGAGTAACGCATTGTGTTGGATAACCGAGGACTGCCTGTAATCACTTCGCTGTAACCTCATTGGAGAAAAATATAATAAAAGTCCAAAACTCACCAAATCTTGCAGTAAATCCTGAGTAGCAATAACTTCTTCAATAGATCTTACCCACTCATAGAGCCACCTACATTCTTTAGTGGCGTGTCCAGCCGCTGATAGGAGTCCAAACAGCAACAAAACAGGCAAAAAGCTGCACACTGCTCAGGGAGCTATGAGGGATCTCCCAAAATTTCTTTTGGATTCAAGTGATCTTATCACTCATCTCAAAGATATCAAATGGGGGTTACACTCAGTCTGGGTTACCCTTGACATAACCTCTTTGTACTGTTATCAAACACGACCAGGGACTTGCGGCTGTTCGCCATTACTTAGAGGGCCCAGATAGTAATTAATTTAAAACCACATTTATATTGGATGCAATATGGTTCTTAACCACAATTATTTTCTTTTTGATCATACATTTTATTTACAGTTACAAGGCACAGCTATGGGCACCAGTTTTGCACCTTCTTACGCAAATTTATTTATGGAGTGGTGGGGGGAGTCAGTTTATTTTTAGTAGTCGTAATCCATTTAGAAAACACATCACTTTTTAGAAACGATTTATTGATGACTTAATTATGATTTGGGATGGTGACTTGGTAGCACTTAATTATTTTCTTGATTTTATTAATCAAAATTCTCACAATTTAAAATGTACACACAGTATCAATTATCCCCATATACACTATCTGGACCTTCTACTTTTTATGAACATGAATAAAGACATCCAAACAGATGTCTTCAGAAAACAAAATTCAAGAAACATGCTTTTGAAAGATGACAGTTCCACCCCCAGTTGGTCGTTAAGGGTATTCCCAAGGGCCAATTCCTCAGACTGAAGAGAAACCATCCTCGTGTTTCTCAGGCTCTAATTAAAGTAAAAAATTCCCAATCAAATCTTACATTATTTGTGATACACAATTTGTTGTGCACCTATTAACAAGTGGATGTGAATTCAATTATGTAGGACAAACTACTAGAGCTCTTAAAACTAGAGTGATGGAACACTTAAGATTAATTAAAAAAACAAGATTGTTCACACCCTATTTCAAAACATTTTACGGAATGTAAATTTGGGGGTGCAAGGAATCGAACCGTCAAGGGTATTGAGAAAGTTACATTAAAGGAACGAGGTGGCAATAAGCTCAATCTTTGTGACTGCAGGGAGGCTTACTGGATCTTCATGTTGAAGACCTGCTCTCCCTGTGGTCTAAACATTGAGTGGAACCTCAGTCATTTTCTAATCTGATCAATTTGTTCTTTTTTCCTCTCTTTAAAACAGTGGTTAGGAGAGAATGATATCTTTGCATATCCTATTAGATATTCTATCTCAACAATTATTATTATTTACTTTCCCTCCTCCCTTAGTTTTTGAATAAACTGAAATCATAAACAAGACTTTGTATGATCTAATAATCATACATTTGCGGGTTTTCTGCAATTACATCATATGTTATCCTGAGGAGGTGTATTACATATACAATAGAAATATGTTGTACTGTATATACAAATAATTTGTTTTTAATATTGAATTATTTGCAATATCTGCTTCACCCTTTTCTCATATGTCTTAATGCTAATTTCTATTGATCTGTATTTTTGAGAAAGGATGATTTTTTGTTATATGTGCTTGTGTTCTGTTTATGTGGTGTTTGTTATGTGTAATGGGAACCCTAAGAGTTTCTGCATCAGGATAGAGAATATTTATATATATATTTTTTTTTAACCATAGGCTTTTTGGTTTATGCTCCATTTCTTTATGTCTTTATTAACCCACTGAAGTTTGCTTCATATTATGGGGTATGCACATGAGCGTAGCCCCTGTCTGGACAAATAGATGCGCATCAGTTAATTTCCAGACACTTAGTTCAGATCCTGTTTGTGGAAGGAGAGGCGCAACTTATGTCCTATGGCTACATTCTGGTTGGCGCGGACATCATTGGGGGTGGTGCACGAACGGGGGATTGCGCGCGCATGAACGTGGGTGTGCGTGCACATGCACGCGCCCGCGATGACACCACGTGCTTAACTCAGATCATCTGTGGGTAGGGGAGGCACAGTCTATAGTTGTGTGTCTTGAGGCTGCAATCGGGTTGGCGCTGACGTAATTGGGGGCGGTGCACGAATGGGGGGTTGCGTGCGCATGCATGTGTGATTGCACGGGCATGTACGTGCCCGCGATGACGTCATGCCCCCAATTTTGGCACAAAAATTTGATTGAAGGAATTTTTTTCTTTAGCTATTTAAAGAGGGTCCCCGATATAAACACCATACTCCTTGATAAAGCACTTTGTCGTGCGAAACGCATAGGAGGCTTTACACCGTTTAATAAACAATACATTTTCATATTTTTATTTAAAAAAAAAAAAAAAGAAACCCGGCTCCCTGGGCAGTGCGCTGCTTTTTGCCTTTTTTGTTGCTGTTCTTACAATTAGTTGATGTGGTTGTGGATTCCCGTCCTTTCTGCACTAGCACCAGACATCCAACCTTCATACTCTATAGTTCCTGAGTGCCAACCACCGCCATCTTTTTACTCCAAAATAACACGGCACCTCTGGTCAATCATCAAGAGGCAAAAACATAGTGATTAGATGATTAGATCCTGAAAGCAGGTTTCTGTGATTGCATCATCTAAACGTGGATTAGGATAAAGTGGATCGACTTTTTTGGGGTTGTCATTTTGCATGTATAATCATGCACATGCTCCTTTTAATATGATGTGTTTGGTAAGATTTCCTAAAAGTGTGGGCTCTGCATTTCTTCCAATTAACAACTGTTAATGCATAGGTAATTAACCGAAGAGAGAAAATTAATTCTAAATGAAACAGTAGCCATTAGGTGGTCCTAACCTCTATCTCGGCAAAGCATTGCCCTGCAAAGACATGGCCTCCATCTTCCACCACATACTGGATGAGTTTGCCAGCCGATGGGGAGCGCAGGATGGAGGGATCATTCTCTTTCTCAAAGACACAGGTCTTGTTTCCAATTGTGATGCGGTACCTGCAATGCATGTTAGAACACAGGGCACAGGTTATACTGTGTAGCTTTACTTCATCTTATTTTGTTACAATCTACTACTTTTACAGAATTAACCCCTAAGGAAGCTCCATTCGAGTGAAACGTGTAGGGTGAGTATACAGCCTGTTATGAGAACCCCAAGGTGTGTGGTGGACAATTCTGAGTATCTTGGGCCACGTTTTTGTTTCTACCCTCCCTGAACCTTGACATCTTCCCCTGTGGACGGCCAGGTGGATCATCAGGAAGGAGTGCCGCAGTCTTCAACCACTGTCTGACCCTGGGTGGTCCCAATGCCTGCACTTACAGCACTTTTGTAAGTGTATTACTTTTATCTTTCATCATATATAAAGCAATCTATACTATCTTTGTGTCTTCTCTGTTCTTCACATATGGGAAACTACCCATCCTATCCATTCCGTTCCTGAGGGACGCCCTCTGAGAATATCTGAAGAAAACACCTGAGAGTTGGTTACTCTATAAAACCGAACTGTTTATAACAGTCTCCACAATTGTGAGCGAGATACCTATGAACTTTCACCTAAATATTTTTTTTGTTTAAACAAAATTGCACTATACTTGCTTACATACTTGAAAACGAGAGGTAACTCTCAATGTGTTACTTCCTGGTAAAATATTTTATAAATAAATATACTGTATGTACTTTATTTTGTCATTTACATAATCCTGGAAGTATTTGCGCTCCTGATCTTCTGCTTCTGTGTACCTGCTTGGACATGGATCGAGTCCATTTCTGGAGCTGCACTACTTCCAGTTGTAATATATAGATTTTTTTCTTATCACTGGTGTGTTCACTGGGTTTAATATTGAAACGGTATGTGCGCTTGAACCCCCTTTTGCCTTTAATCTACTACTTTTCCAAGTTCCAAAGCTTTAGAGCAGAATACACCGTTTAAGTAACAACCTTCATTGACTTATAAAGATACATTTTGATAAGAAACTGCAAAGAGCACAGATTGTGAATTTATGTACTGTACAGTACATAATAATAATAATAGCATGTTCTTGTATAGCGCTGCTAGTTTTACGTAGCGCTTTACAGAGACGTTTTGCAGGCACAGGTCCCTGCCCTGTGGAGCTTAAAATCTATGTTTCTGGTGCCTGAGGCACAGAGAGATAAAATGGCTTGCACAAGGCGCCGACACCGGGAAATGAACCAGGTTCCCTTGCTCCAAACTCCGTGTCAGTTAGGGTCTATATTACTTCAAGTAATACAGTATGTCACCACCATCCACTGGTTTTCTGTGGCACCAACTCTTTATGGTTGTACATCAAAGATTCCAAGCTGCAAAACTGGTGGGAAACATTGCACCAGATTTAAATAAAAAAGCCATTGCACTTAATTGAATTGTTCTTGTCCTGGTGCTATCATGTGCACCAGTTTTGCAGCCTTTGATACACAATACCAATTATTGCTCTGTTAACCCTCTACCAAAGGACCAACTTAAGTAGATAGTAGCAGAAAAGAGGATGTGGAGGGAATTTATCGTGATTTACTTTATAATATTAAAAAAGTGTATTCTCCAGGAATGGGGCTGTAACAGGGACTTATCACTGTTGGAGAGAAACTACCTCTAAATCCAGCAGTGTGCTGGTGTATTGCACAGGCAATCAACCAGACTCCACCTGGCTGTTTAGGACTGTTAGAAAAAGCCTGTCTGAGAAAGAGGAAAGAGATTCTTTAGCTCACAAGGGAGCCGACAGAAGGAAAAGGAGGGTTGTGTCCTGAGAGCATGACACAAGGGGACCAGACCTCTATGCCTGGACCCTCAAGCATCAAGCAGACACCTACCTGGACACCACTGACCTGAAGGGCCACCTGTGTTAAGGTCCCGCTGAGACTTTGGGGTGATAAGTGGGTAAGGGGCTTTTCCTCCCTAGCCTTGTTTGCTGTATTGTTTAGAAGAACAGGCAATAAAACCTTATTTTAATTTCACCTTAAAAACAGTCTCATTGCATACCTCTGCACACATCTCTTACATATGGTGTCAAAAGTGGGATGAGAGGTGGCCCTTTAAGTCCAAAGGGGTCCCAGAGACTGTCTGTGAACATTTTTGTGCTTTTTCCTGCAACAGTCTGAGCAACAAAACACGTGCAGAAATTACCAGAATTAAAGGGCTACACATCCAGACAGGAAAAATACTCTGCACTGGAGAAAGCCACAATACCACAGTTGGACTGGGAGGACTGCGACAGACGGTGACCCACACAAGGGACTGATGCTGTGACCCGAGTCTACCCCACCACTTGTGAAAGAAAAAAAAAGGGGGAAAAACCATGGGATTTTAAAATGGCCGCCCAGCTGAAGTTAAATACAGACTCTGCAAGAATGGGGAAGAAAATGTGTTCTTGGTGTAGAGCCCAGCCACACGGAGCAGTGTCCCTTTAGGCCTTATTCGGATGATGAGAATGATCCCTATGTGGCCCCAGAAAAAGGGTTGCAGCCAGAAGTATATATTTTTTTCAACGAGCCAAGGAACTGCAGCAGCAAGCAATGCGCTGTGGTCACAAGGAAGGTACAGAAGTTTTACTTAGCAAGTGCACATCCATTATCACTGATAAGAAAGAATGTGTGCACAGGACTGCTGATGTTTCAAAACATACCAAAGAAAGAAGAAAAAAAAGTCTACAGAGACGCCTGTGAGAGCTACAAACTCTGCAAGCAAAGTTTGCCCACCTGTAGGGCTACCAGCTGCGATTCTAGGGAATACAGTGAAAACAGCTCCTCCCGAGGTCAGGAAGAAAAATACACCTGATACCACCAAAATGGAGGACAAGATGCGGCGTTCCTGTAATGAACCCTACTCCACGGAAGAGTGGCCCTTCTGGTCCTATGAGGTTAAGGATGAAGATATCTCTTATGGGGAACCTAAAACAAGATGCACCCACAAAACACCCCTAGGAGGTGCCTAAACTCGGAAGGCACTGAACAAACAGGTCTCTATGACCCCGAAAATTCCTGCCAGATAATGCAATTGCAAGAAAAGCATGGTGGATGCTGTGAAACTGCTGAAGTTTCAAACCTAGGAGACCCCAGTATCCCTGATGGAACAGAATCATCCAAAGCAAAAAGGCAGAACAAGAAAAAGAAAAGAGGTTCTCCAATCACCATGGAAGGATCAGACACGTCCGCAGATCCCGCGGAGGAAAAGGGGGGGGGGGGCGAGATGCCCTGCAGCCTAGAAGGAAATAGAGAATTTGTCCCACAGATGACCGAGTATCCAGAGGGCACAAGGCAGAAGTTGTGTACCCCAAAGAAGTGTCTGTCTGGTGCCGACAGTGAGAAACCTTCAAACTATATCAGGGAAGCGGAGCCGGAACTAATGAATGACGATCCCTTGACCAGCCCTGAAGATGCCCTGCAAAATGCCAGGCATGACTGATTTTCTCCTTGAACAAATGAAACTGGAGAAGGAAGATAACGCTGAGCTACAAAAGACTGTTTTCACAATGTACTCTGAATCCGGGACCGAATTGGAGGATCTACGGACAGATCTAGCTATTCCAAATGTTACTATTACCGCCATGAATGAAAAGCAGAGCCAATCTGATAGAATGATTGCTAATCTGAAACAGAAGTATGAGGCACTGAAAGAGATAAGTATCTCTCAGCAAGAGGTTCGCAATTGCCATAGAGAGGTGGAAGTCTCTCAGAATGAGGTTCACACTCTCCGCATAGAACTGAATACCTCACACCAGGTGGTCAACAGTGTCTGGACAGAGGTGGACATATCGCAGAATGAGTTTCATACTCTCCGTGTAGCACTGGATGCCTCACATTAATAGATCAGCAGTTGCCGCACAGAACTGTAAGTCTCTAAAAAGCAACTTCACAGTCTCGGTGAGGAGCTTTACATCTGAAAAAGATATCCTCCTTCATAGTATGGATCTTAAAGTCTCTCAGGAGGAGCTTCACATCATGAACCTAGAGATAGAAGTCTCACGCCAGGAGACCGGGAGTCTCAAATCAGAAGTGCCTAAATGGAAGGAGGACTACAAGGCAGAACTGGTTCGGTGTTCACACCTCTACAGGTACAACACTAGGTAACTACCAAACTGAGATGCCACGGCAGTCAATTGGTATGGATAAAAACTCTGCCCAGCTTGAACCACCCGTGAATATGGCTACAGAACCCTTTGCCGGTGGTCACCCTAAACTCAGGGGCGAAAGCCTGACACTGCGCTATGAGGTCAAGATGGACGATGCCTGCAAATTGCTGGACAACGTCCGGGAGGAGCACCGGCAGCTGCAGATAAGAAATAGAAAAAAGGAAACAGATTTAAGCCTTGCTCTGAGTCAACAGGGAGATGTGGAATCACAACTCAATTCCAAAGAAGCTGAACTGGCAACTGCATTGAGTGGAAAAAGAAGTGCAGAAGGACAGCTTCAAGGGCTGAAAACTCAAATAGCTATTCTTGAACGCTCTTTAAGTGATACCATGAAATGGCACAAGTTTAGGATAGTAGAAATAGATTCTAAACATCAGACAAAAGTCAAAAGTAAGCTGACAGAGGCTTTGCAAGACCTGAGCAAGGGTTACAAGGAATGGACATTTTGTGCTATATTGGAGTCCATGAAAAAGATGGCGAGAGAAAGATATTTGCGTAAACGCTCTGCGACTGTCGCCATAGTATCTGCCTACAAAGAGAGGATCGCCCGACAGAGGAAATCTCATGACCACGCGGTCAGTAGAAAGACTGTACGTGGATAAAGTCCTCCTCGAGCGACTGAGTGCTGATCTCAAGCACCTTTTGGAGGAGACACTAATAACCTGGAGAAAGGGCTCCAATCCCAGCGGGACTGAGGGTTCTCATACTCCATCCAATCATTCGAGCCGCAGATATATCTCGAGGGAGAGTGGAAGGATGGGCTTTGCCCGTGGAAAGCCCGAGCTTCCCACAAACAGGAGAGGTATGTAACAGGGACTTATCACTGTTTGGAGAGAAACTACCTCTAAATCCAGCAGTGTGGCAATCAACCAAGCTCCACCTGGCTGATTAGGACTGTTAAAAAAAGCCTGGTCTGAGTAACAGGAAGGAGATTCCTTAGCTCACAAGGGAGTTGACAGAAGGAAAAGGAGGGCTGTGTCCTGAGAGAAAGACAAGGGGACCAGACCTCTCTATGCCTGGACCCTCAAGTAGCCACCTACCCAGAAACCACTAACCTGAAGGGCCACCTGTGTTAAGGTATTGCTGAGTCTTTGGGGTGATAAGTGGGTAAGGGGCTTTTCACCCCCCCTCCCCAAGCCTTGCAGAGGAGGGACTGGTGAAGTAAGTTATCCCTTACACAGGGATAGGTGTTTATTGTATATTTTTGTTTGCTGTATTGTTTAGAGGAACAGGCAATAAAGCCTTATTTAATTTCACCTAAAAACGGTCTACATTGCACACATCTCTTACAGGGGCAAATTCAACAGCCACCACCATTAGACAAATGATGACCTTCCAATAAGCATACCACTAAACAGGAGGATTATTCTTAAAGTTAAAGATTAAAAGACAGGTCCTCATGTTCTCTCTCTTTATGCTCTACAGCAGGCCTGCACAACTCCAGTCCTCGAGGGCCGCAAACAGGCCAGGTTTTCAGGATATCCCTACTTCAGCACAGCTGGCTCAATTAGTGGCTCAGTATGACTGAAAACCTGGGCTGTTTGAGGCCCTCGAGGACTGGAGTTGTGCAGGCCTGCTCTACAGTCTAGACTAGTTCTGTCCCACTTTGTCGTCACGCTCAGATGTATGAGGCTGCCATCAGCCCATCTTATACACACATGTAGCCCTGAACATTCTTTGACTTAGTATTGAATATGATGCAGAAGAACATTTACGACACACGGACATTTGGTACGGAGCAAATAAAGGAGCCAGTCATGCCATGTCTCACTCGTTTGAAATTAATGTCACTCATTACAATATTGGGGGAATTTCAATATACTCTGAAGTGTCAGTCCGGGTCATTATAGTCCGAAAACACCTATTGGCATCAATGGGAGTTTTCGACTGATAAGGGCTTGAAGCCGCTTTGGAATATACTGAATTACATCCATGGTCTAATTTTAGTATCATTGTCACATAACATTTTCCGAATTAAGAGTCTCACTCTAAATTCCGAAGGATTTTACTTAAATATTATTATTTTGTTCCATGGTCCCAAATCTTACACATTTTAGTCAATGGATCATGACGGCTATGAAATGCCTCACCTGTCGACTTCTTCCTTCATATACGTGGTGTAACTGCTGCCATCATAGGACAAGAGAAGACCCCCGTCACTCAGCCTGTGCAAATCCACTTCCACACAGGAGTCATTCATTATCACCACGTAGGAATTTGGAGACTGACGCGTCACCTAGTTTCCAAAAAGACAAACACTGTAAAAACTGTACATGTGATGGCAAGTGTGTAAAGGCTCCACAGCTGCAGCAAGCAGAGACTGTAAAGGTTCTACAGCTGCAGCAAGCAGAGACTGTAAAGGCTCCACAGCTGCAGCAAGCAGAGACTGTAAAGGTTGTACGTCTGCAGCAAGCAGAGACTGTAAAGGTTCTACAGCTGCAGCAAGCAGAGACTGTAAAGGTTGTACGTCTGCAGCAAGCAGAGACTGTAAAGGTTCTACAGCTGCAGCAAGCAGAGACTGTAAAGGTTTTACGTCTGCAGCAAGCAGAGACTGTAAAGGTTTTACGTCTGCAGCAAGCAGAGACTGTAAAGGTTTTACGTCTGCAGCAAGCAGAGACTGTAAAGGTTCTACAGCTGCAGCAAGCAGAGACTGTAAAGGTTTCACGTCTGCAGCAAGCAGAGACTGTAAAGGTTTCACAGCTGCAGCAAGCAGAGACTGTAAAGGTTTTACGTCTGCAGCAAGCAGAGACTGTAAAGGTTTTACGTCTGCAGCAAGCAGAGACTGTAAAGGTTGTACGTCTGCAGCAAGCAGAGACTGTAAAGGTTTTACGTCTGCAGCAAGCAGAGACTGTAAAGGTTTTACGTCTGCAGCAAGCAGAGACTGTAAAGGTTTTACGTCTGCAGCAAGCAGAGACTGTAAAGGTTTTACGTCTGCAGCAAGCAGAGACTGTAAAGGTTGTACGTCTGCAGCAAGCAGAGACTGTAAAGGTTTTACGTCTGCAGCAAGCAGAGACTGTAAAGGTTTTACGTCTGCAGCAAGCAGAGACTGTAAAGGTTTTACGTCTGCAGCAAGCAGAGACTGTAAAGGTTTTACGTCTGCAGCAAGCAGAGACTGTAAAGGTTTTACGTCTGCAGCAAGCAGAGACTGTAAAGGTTTCACGTCTGCAGCAAGCAGAGACTGTAAAGGTTCTACAGCTGCAGCAAGCAGAGACTGTAAAGGTTTCACGTCTGCAGCAAGCAGAGACTGTAAAGGTTTTACGTCTGCAGCAAGCAGAGACTGTAAAGGTTCTACAGCTGCAGCAAGCAGAGACTGTAAAGGTTTCACGTCTGCAGCAAGCAGAGACTGTAAAGGTTTCACGTCTGCAGCAAGCAGAGACTGTAAAGGTTCTACAGCTGCAGCAAGCAGAGACTGTAAAGGTTCTACAGCTGCAGCAAGCAGAGACTGTAAAGGTTTTACGTCTGCAGCAAGCAGAGACTGTAAGGTTTTACGTCTGCAGCAAGCAGAGACTGTAAAGGTTTTACGTCTGCAGCAAGCAGAGACTGTAAGGTTTTACGTCTGCAGCAAGCAGAGACTGTAAAGGTTTTACGTCTGCAGCAAGCAGAGACTGTAAAGGTTTTACGTCTGCAGCAAGCAGAGACTGTAAAGGTTTTACGTCTGCAGCAAGCAGAGACTGTAAAGGTTTCACGTCTGCAGCAAGCAGAGACTGTAAAGGTTCTACAGCTGCAGCAAGCAGAGACTGTAAAGGTTTCACGTCTGCAGCAAGCAGAGACTGTAAAGGTTTTACGTCTGCAGCAAGCAGAGACTGTAAAGGTTCTACAGCTGCAGCAAGCAGAGACTGTAAAGGTTCTACAGCTGCAGCAAGCAGAGACTGTAAAGGTTCTACAGCTGCAGCAAGCAGAGACTGTAAAGGTTTTACGTCTGCAGCAAGCAGAGACTGTAAGGTTTTACGTCTGCAGCAAGCAGAGACTGTAAAGGTTTTACGTCTGCAGCAAGCAGAGACTGTAAGGTTTTACGTCTGCAGCAAGCAGAGACTGTAAAGGTTTTACGTCTGCAGCAAGCAGAGACTGTAAAGGTTTTACGTCTGCAGCAAGCAGAGACTGTAAAGGTTTTACGTCTGCAGCAAGCAGAGACTGTAAAGGTTTCACATCTGCAGCAAGCAGAGACTGTAAAGGTTTTACGTCTGCAGCAAGCAGAGACTGTAAAGGTTTTACGTCTGCAGCAAGCAGAGACTGTAAAGGTTTTACGTCTGCAGCAAGCAGAGACTGTCCTCGCTTACAGACACCGCATAATGTAGTCCGTCGGATGCATTATCCGACGGTCACCGCCGCCGATTAACATGGTCTGTTAACCGACGGCGGTTTGCGGGATGCATTCCATCGAATAAGCGAGGACCGCCTGTCCATCTGCAGGCGCGTGTGCAGAGTTGCACAGAAGATTTTGTCACTGTAACTGCAAGGAAAAAAACTAAAAGGAGAATGATTTGACTATTGATGAAGGAGATGGCTTGCACAAAGGAGTACTTTTTATATATTTCAATTTCTTTTTTCATTAAAGTACAGTACATAGAAAAATATACACATATTTCATTAATGAACAGCAAATCTATTCTTTGCTCTTCTTCCTTTCAGAGAAAATGACAATACGTTATAAGGTGTTACAGCATGAAAAGGAAAGCTCAGAAATACATTAGATAACATAAAAGGATTGCAAAAGGTTTATTATGACTTCAATGAGAGTTGCTGCGTGATAGCACCCGATTGGCACTATCGCAGTCGAATGAATAACCCTGTATGAAGCAAAAATATGGGTGTAATACTGTACATTATGGCAATTTGGGGGCATAATGTGAGTAAAAAGTGCAATTTTTATTTTGCACCTCTTAAAGCTGCAGTTCAGGCAATATCCTGCATGTGTGTTTTTTTTTAATAAATCAGTTCTGTAGTAAGAAAAAATACTTTTAGCATTTTCTGTTTTAAAAAACAACAACTTTGAAAGACCAATTTTCTTGTATTCTATTTTAACAAGCATGCTTGTTCCTATAGCAACGATTTACACTGTACATTCCCCATATTTAAAGATGTCGCCAAACTTTGCCGATCAATAGACGGAGAATGAATTGACCGGCAGCTATGCAGTTCTTTAGGTAATTAGAGATTGCCCACATGAAACTATTGAAGTAAAAAAATTAATTAAAAAAAAAAAACAAAAGACTGAACTGCAGCTTTAATGTGAGTATATATACAAGTCTCTGCCCCATGTTTGTCAGTTTGCAATGAGGAGTGTCAAAAGGAGGAACCAGTGAGGACGTACATGATGCACATATTATAATGAGATGTATTAAATTGTGCGGCTCTATTTTTTTTCCGATCAGTCTGCATTACACAAAAATCTGCCAGAGGTTAAAAACGTTCTGCCTTCTAACTATATGCCCCAGAAACAGCTTATATATTGGAAATCCAAAACAAAACAGTATAAAATGTGCATCTTACCTTGAGCACGTATTTGTTCCCCTCGTAGATGAGTTCCACGGTCACCGTGTTTAGGAGTGTGTGTGCTGGTAAAACCTGACCCCTAAATGAAAGGTAAAACAATGCATCAATTTGTTCTGTGTCATCTTCAAGCAGCCACTAGAAGGAGCTTACACCTTGTCAATTTATATCAATGGACCAATAATGGTACAAACACAGTTTAGTTGTGGTATCATCAGTAATCTGGACTTTGTATTTGGGATAACCAATCACACAATCGCAAAGAAGTGCATTTCATGCATGTGTGCTTGCTAATCAGTTGCTTATATTTAAACTCCGCTCTGTTTGGGGTTCCTTGCGGAGTGGCATGATGGTCCACATGTTCCAATAGGTGCCATTCCACAAGACATCCCGCTGGCACTGGAAGACATCTTAAGGTCTGTTCAAGTGAATGGGCTGTAGGGATGGTTCTCCGGGAAGCGCAAGAGTATGTGAAAACAAAAAATATATTGATAGTGCAATATTGTATGTGGTAAAATCGGAGTAAATTGGCTGATCTATTATAGATGTACTCACAAGCGTGAGAATGTTAAAGGCACGTAAAGGTATCTTTGAATATCAGGGATGTCACACTGCAGTCAGGTAATCAGTCTTAGCCCCATACAGACTCCAAGAGACCTTAAAGAAGAAGACTGGACATAGTGCAGACTGCAGACTGTATACAAAGGATTTTAAAAGGTAAGTGGAAGGTATTACACTCACATGGTTTCAAAAGTTAAAAAGCATTTCGATCACACGCAGTGGATCTCAGCAGCCGGATAGATGGTATCTCTGATTCCCCTCTTCTATGGCGTGCGTGTCACGGATGCGTTCCAACTGCACCGGAAGTGATGTCATCCGCTTTCAGGGGTTCCGGCCAATGTTGAAAACGTCACTCTACGATGAAACCGAAGAGGTGAAACGCGTAGAGTGACGTTTTCAACATTGGCCGGAACCCCTGAAAGCGGATGACATCACTTCCGGTGCAGTTGGAACGCATCCGTGACACGCACGCCATAGAAGAGGGGAATCAGAGATACCATCTATCCGGCTGCTGAGATCCACTGCGTGTGATCGAAATGCTTTTTAACTTTTGAAACCATGTGAGTGTAATACCTTCCACTTACCTTTTAAAATCCTTTGTATACAGTCTGCAGTCTGCACTATGTCCAGTCTTCTTCTTTAAGGTCTCTTGGAGTCTGTATGGGGCTAAGACTGATTACCTGACTGCAGTGTGACATCCCTGATATTCAAAGATACCTTTACGTGCCTTTAACATTCTCACGCTTGTGAGTATATCTATAATAGATCAGCCAATTTACTCCGATTTTACCACATACAATATTGCACTATCAATATATTTTTGGTTTTCACATATTCTTGCGCTTCCCGGAGAACCATCCCTACTACCTACCACGAGGACTGACAGAGCAATCCTTACTGGGTCATAGCAGCACGTGTATATGTGTTTGTATAAGTATCACTTTTTGATCATTTAATCACTACTATATTACTTTGAGCACTTTGATTTATTTAGAGCGCCACAATTTGATAAGTTTTCTTTTCACAATCAAGTGAATGGGCTGTAAGGTGTCTACTGCCAGTAGTAGACTGCTAGCTCTGGTCATATGGAACAGCACTGCTTAGTAAATGTTGCCTCTCGTCTAGAGCAGGCGTCGTCAATCCGCGGCTCGCAAGCCACTTGCGGCTCTTGAGGCACGTCCATGCGGCTCTCCTAATCATTTGGATTTGCATGGCAGACGCGATGCAGAAGCAAGCGCGTGGGCGGCGGACGATGCAGAAAAGCGTGGGCGGCGGACAATGCAGAAGCGCGTGGGCAGCAGCGGCCGCGAGCACGGCGCTTGGATACTGGACGGTGGCCGGGTAGATCCAATGGAGAGAAGAGCGGAGCCCACACACCACGTCCACACACCCCGGCAGAGACAGAAGTCTGAATCCTGCTTAATAAGGTAAGGACAGCATTTGTGGCCTGGGGGGAATAAGATGATGATCGGGGGCCAGTGGAGATGAGATGATGATGATGATGGGGGCCAGCCAGCCTGATGTGATGGGGGGCAGTCTGTGATGGGGGGAATAATGATGTGGGTGCCAGCCTGATGTGATGGGGGGGAATAATGATGTGGGTGCCAGTCTGATGTGATGGGGGGAATAATGATGTGGGTGCCAGTCTGATGTTATGGGGGGGAATAATGATGTGGGTGCCAGTCTGATGTTATGGGGGGGAATAATGATGTGGGTGCCAGTCTGATGTTATGGGGGGGAATAATGATGTGGGTGCCAGTCTGATGTGGTGGGGGGGGAATAATGATGGGGGGCAGTCTGTGATGGGGGGAATAATGATGTGGGTGCCAGTCTGATGTGATGTGGGGGGGGAATAATGATGGTGGGGGCAGCCTGATGTGATGGGGGGACAGCCTGATGTGATGGAGGGGAATAATGATGGGGTGGGGGAGCAGCCTGATGTGATGGGGTGGTGGGGGCAGCGTGATGGAGGGGGGGGGAATAATGAAGGGGGGGGCAGCCTGATGTGATGGGGGGAATAACAACGGGAGGGAATAATGATGGGGGGGCAGCCTGATGTGATGGGGGGGAATAACGACAGGAGGGAATAATGATGGGGGGGCAGCCTGATGTGATGGGGGCGAATAATGATGGTGGAGAGGGGCAGTCTGATGTGATGGGGGCAGCCTGATGTGATGGGGGGGAATAATGATGGGGGGGGGGGCAGCCTGATGTGATGGGGGGAAATAATGATGGGGGGGGGGCAGCCTGTGATGGGGGGGAATAATGATGGGGGGGCAGCCTGATGTTAATAAATAAATACTTATAACGTTTTATCAATTCACTGTCTTCTTAAATCAACCGTACTTGTAAAAATATATTTATGGCTCTTTGAAAAATTCTAAATCGTTGTGCTACTTATATTTGGCTCTTTTGGACTAAGAGTTTGATGACCCCTGGCCTAGAGTAATGAATACAGTTAGTCTAGTATCAAATAGTGGTGTTGACAAACCACCTCAGGTACCAAACAAGATATATAGGCTATCAGAAGCAGATTGTTTCATGTTTAATGTGCCTGTGTTATCATTTGTTCAAACTTACAATACGCGCAGTGTAAGGAAATGACGATAAGAGGAAGATGAAAAAGAGACACTGCAGAACACAGGTTGTTATACACGAGTTAATATTTTAGTAAATGCACCGTGTAGGAACAACTGCTATTTTAATTCTGTCCCCTGAGATACTGTATGTGTATTAGAATAGACTCATCCAATTTAGGGTTTTTAGTGTCACTGTAACCAGGGACGTTTGAATTGTTGTTGAATCTGTATGGTAATCCTTCAGTGTTGAAGGGACCAGCAGCACACAGCAAAGCTCTACACTGGTGGCTCCTTTGAAAACCAAGAGCCCATAAAAGGGACACACACAATATATAACTTGTGTTATTGTGACTTCATAAAAGAAATGTAACTAAAACCCGAAGTCCTCAGGACCTACGTTTACCTTTCCAAAGAGTGTAGGAAATTGGAGACACTATTTCGAAGGCTCACATCGGCCACGTGCAAAGCCCCGGAAACCACTCCAAGCATGGTGTCTGGACGCTCCGCCTGGGGAGACAATGAAAACATGCTCATCCAGATGTCTCCACTCATGACATAACCTGTGCTCCCATTATTGAGCATTCCTCTCTCACTTCACCGCTTCATTTCCTCCCTCTCTCACTTCACCCGCTCTCTCCACTCTCTGACTTCCAGCACAGGCCCGGGACAGCTGTCCCAGCGTTCGCCCCGTTGACGGACCTGCATTTTTGGTATTTATATTACCTGCACTTTTTCTGAAATCAGCCTGTCCAACCAGCCAGTGTCAATGCAATTCTGCTGAAAACTCTCTGTCTCCAGAAGCTTTATCAGATACTCCACGGTGGTTCGAAAATCTCCTCGAATGGACAGCTCCTTCAAAGCTACCACCATGTTGCTGAGAAAGAAGGATACACCTTAATAATGAGTTAGGAACAATGGAGCCCATCATTTTGGCTTCAAAATCCTTGTACTGAACTAGTAATTAGGTGATGTAGAGCAGCCACTATGGTCAATGCTTTATATACAAGATGGCATGCACAGCAATATGAGTAAATGAGTGTTCAATAGTATAAACTAAAACATTTTCTTCCACATTTTGGCTGTTCTAGTATTCACGTTACACTACTTGAAGCTTCTAGGACCAGCCCTTAGCAGCAAAGTTACTTACGAGATAGCTTCTTCTCGGTTTTCTCCCCAAGAGAAACAGTGTCCGAACTGAGAATCGGCAAATTCATGAAGACCACCCGCTGCAGCGACACTGAAGTAGCCCCAGACATTCTTGTTGCTGCGGAAATTCAGCTCTTGTACAGTTCCAGAGCTTGGTTTAAATCCCTGCAAAAAAAAAATGATCCTTATTACTACAGAAAAGCAGACTGTTAACCAAGAAGGTAGATCTACTGTATTGAGATGTATCTTACTTTATTGGCCATGATTATATTAGGAAGGGAGAAGGAAGAAACTTCGCTACAACCAGCCTAGATAAATGAACTAGGTGTAATCTAGCAGTGAAGGGGTGCCAACAGGGGAGTCAAAGTTAATTGAACACCAAAAAATTAGCTAGAGAAAATGTGATTCCTCTTATTGGTGCAAACCCTAATTACCCAATCATAAGGGGTATCTTGGAAATAGCTAGTTTTAATGCAATGCTGAAATCATGGGTAAACGAATAAACCTATATCTTTGATTAGACTTATTAAAATAAAACCGCTACCAAGAATAGCCCTAGTGGCACTTTAAAATGTTAGAGAGTGCAACTGTGTCACACCTGATGCGACACCCTGGCTGTTGTCAGGGAAGGGTGTGTCTGAAGCACTGTACAGTTCTCATAATCTAGTAACAATCACTTTTAATGATATGGTGTTGTTACTAGAGATAATGTGCTACCCACTATGGCAAACAATGACAAACATAAAACGGATAGCCTTGGCGTGAACTAAGCGCTATGTACATTAATGGCGCTAGATAAATAAAGACATACAATACAATACAACTAACAGAACACGCTGCAGTCTAAACGAACGGTGAAATAAAAATAGCTAAGAGGACCGTGAGTTGGTGTAGGAGGATGCAACCTTATGAATCAGAGCCCCTGTGCAGCTTGTTAAATCTACTACAAGCAATCCATGATAAGGGGTCCGCATAAAAACGGATATTATAAATACCGTCTTGCCATAAGTCTATTAATGGATGCATCAGAATCCTATATGTGATTTGTAGCCCTCTGGCCAGAGATCATGATATTAATACCTGTATGCTGTAATACCAGGGTGCTAGTATTCTTAAGTAATTCATTACAAAAAATCACAGGTATGAACAAGGAGGGGCAAGGAGAAGGTGGACCCTGATAACATTCGATGTGTTCTTAGAAGACCACTGCTACATCAGGGCTTCAGAAAGAATCTCCTGACTAAGCTCCTGCTCACAGCCCCTGAAGCTTGAGATACTTCAGAGGACAGCAGCATTTTATGTTAGTTCACGCTAAGGCTTTCAGTTTTATGTTTCTATTTGTCATAGTTTGCCATAGTGGGGAGCTTATTATCTCTAGTAACACCATATTATTACAAGTTTTGTTACTAGATTGTATGAGAACTGCACTGTGCTTCTGACACTCCCTTCCCTGACAATAGCCAAGCTATCACATCAGTGTGACATTGACTGGTCAACCTTAAGCACTTGCCTCGCTATTTTTGAAAGTTCAAAAAAGTTGCCTTATTGGAGACTGGAAGTCTCCAGCTTTAATTATCAAAGAGCTGTATTATGTTTTTTTGGTCGTCAAAAAAGATTTAAAAAAAAAAAAAATTAAAAGCTTATGCGTTCGAGGGAAAGAAGCCCATTTAAAATGGTATAAAGCTTGGTAAATGGTAAAAATAAAAAAAAAAACATAATGAGAAAGCTACCTCATCCGGATTCTCGCTGGTAATGCGAGCAGCGATGACATGCCCGCGGGGGCAGGGAGCATTAAGTGAGTTTTCAAAATCAATTGGTGTGTCCCCCCAGGCAGGGACTCCGTACAGCATTCGGATATCCTTAATTCTATGGAGCGGGATTCCCATGGCAATCTGTGGCAGAAGCATACAGAGAAGTAAACAATTAAAAGTCCAAATAAATAACCGTCTGTAGAAAAATCAAGTTTTGAACACTCAGAGTATAAATGATAATTCAGACTCCAAAGCCCATATTTACTAAGCGGGGCTATTCCATAATACAGCTTCTGGTTCTGGTTCTGGAAGATGCCTTACAACCCATTCACTTAAAGCACCAGAGCATGGTGATTTTTACATTTTTAAAAAAAAATAGTTTCGAAGCATCGGGTTTCCGGAGCTGAACCGCGCTAATTTCAGCTCTGGAGACCCCCTGCTTTCCGAGATACTTACCACTGTAGGAGGTGCCGGTAGCAGCTCCGCAGGTTTAAATGTCCCGGTCTCGTGGGCCAATAGGAAGCCGCAAGGGATGACATCACGGCTTCCTATTGGCCGGCCTGATGCGGGGCATTTAAGCCACCCTTTTGATAGACTCACATGGCCCAGCCGGAGCTGCTACCATCACCCTCTACGGAGGTAAGGATCTCTAGAAGCAGGGGGTCCTCTGAGCTGAAATTAACGCGGTTCAGCTCCGGAGACGCCCACCTTCAATCAAAATCCCAAAAAAATGAAAAAAGGAAAGCAGGATTGCTGCTCTAAATGGGTCGTAAGGTGTATTCCAGTACCAGGGGCGGCACCGCTTGGTAAATATGGCCCAAAGGCCCTTGTCAAGACGACTTGGCAAATAAGAAAAATATATATCTTACAAAGCATGTGATAACACAAATAATTATAAAAATACACAATTTATGTGTAACACAGACACATTTGTTCAACTTTGCTTTGATCCTAAAAACAAATCCAATAATAATCACAATTAATTGTTACATAACAATGGCATACAGCGTTTACAGATACAACAAAGACCTGACATACTGTAGATGTTACAATTCATGGACAATTACAAATGATCATTAGGGCGCTTCTCCTGTGTACATACAAAATCAAGAAAAAATTAAAATGGAAACCATGAAATGCGTTCTAGATATAGTTTTACTTTTTGTTATGTAGATTGAAAATATTAATGGAATGCCATTATGTCTAAGGTGAAACCAAAGTCTCAGATAATATATTTTGTAGAACGTGCAGTGTTTAAGGTTGGTCCAATCCAATTTTTATGGTTCTCTTTTCTATAGAATAGAATAAAGGGGAAGTGGTCGGTTCTGCCTCAGGGAATAGCCCCAAACTAAAATATATGAGACAATGGGAGACGGATCTAGGAGAGGAAATAGATGAGGAAAGCTGGAAAAAAAATAGTCACGGCCGCCGCCAAGTCCTCGATATGCACAACGTTAAAGGAGAACGCATATAAAGTCCTGATGAGGTGGTACCTGACCCCACTCAAATTATCAAAATTTATACCAGGTTACTCCCCATTGTGCCCGTGACAATGTGGATAAACAGCAAATTTATTACACATGCTGTGGTCTTGCCCTCGCATCACTCCACTATTGGAGGAAATTAGAAATTGGGTACAGAGAATATTTGATCACGAAATTCCCCCGGATCCATGGTTGTTCTTGTTGAATAGGCCATTGCCGGGAATCTCTAAAAACAGCTAACACGTTGATTGCACATTTTGCAACTGCTATGAGATGTGAGATGCAGCATTGTGAAAACAATCCGAAATTCCAAATATCCAAAAAATTCGTAACAGAATTTGGTTTGTGTGTCAAATGGAAACATTAACAAGCTTAATTAATGACACAGGGAAAAATTTTCTAAAAGTCTGGAGGCCGTGGTTGGCCCAGACAGACATCCCCGGGGTTGAGGTATCCACAATTTGGCATTAATAGAAATAGATGCGTTCTCCTTTGACCTGGATAGACCAAATCACGTAGAATCTTAGAGTCAAAGATGGGAAGTCGGGAGTCTGGAATATGGCTCTGACTTGGAACCTCCTCGGAGGAGAAGAGGTCGAGATTGCACAGTCAACTCCCCCCCTCCCCACCCCATCCCCTATTTAGTTATTATAATTTTTTTTTATTATCTTATTAATATCTGTCTGTTTGTTCATTTGTGGTTTGTTCTGGTCTACCGAATGTCGGTATACGTGAAATCGATATGTGCTTGACAAGGTTCAAGGAATGTACAGTGCCTACAATGTTAAATGAAATGATATGAGAATACTCGAAAGAGGGGACCCCTGGGGTTATCCTCACGGACTCATTGTATTTTTGTTCTGGAAAAAAATTAATAAAATCAAAGTTTAAAAAAAAGAATAGAATAAAGGGAACCACAAATCTCAGGATGATTTCCCAAACAAGTGTAAAGAGCAGAAATTAATAAACCTGTCCCAATGGGTCTAGTTGTTTTGAAAAATCATCCTTTTGCCGCAGTATCCAAAAGAAGCAGGTTGTCCAGAGGCTGCTGGCTGTTACCTGGAGCTGTGCAGAAGGCAGGTTTATATCAGCTACCATCTCAGTGCAGGGATGCTCCACCTGAAGCCGAGGGTTCAACTCCAAGAAGTAGAAGCTGCCGTCCTGGCTGTAAAGGTACTCTACTGTGCCGGCACTCACATACCCAACCATCTTGGCCAGTTTCACTGCGCACTGTAAGAGAAGCAGAGTTGTAGCATGGGAATTATTCTGAGTGCCAAGACAGGCTAATCCTGGACATTCGGAGCAATTTAAAACAAGGGTGACAGCCCTTTCAAGCAGATTACAAAACTTGTAAAATGTGTCCCCTCACATAAGCATTTCTTGCAGATTATTAAGTAGTGCATAGTTACTCGAGCGTGGGTCACAAAAAAGCTTTAAGGACAACCTCTGGAACGGCACCTGAGCAAAACAGGGCGTCTACCAGTTCTTTTTCTGTGATCCACATTAAACATAAACATGAATCTGTAGAGATTCTGTAAGAAATATTGATGTCAATAGGCTTGTCTGATACTTGTTTTAAACCTCCCATATAAAATAGGCACAAAAATATATCACTATTCAGATGGCTATCCTTATACACAGAATGCCACTGAAAATATTCCTGACAAACTTTCTGCAGAACGAATACGCATCGGTGCATGGGATCCTGCAGACGGAAAATATATGGTTTCTTTACATAGCATAATGTGAAACACAACACTGGCTCTTTTGCTGGTACAGTACATAGAAGACCATGTAGCGTCGGACAGACAGATCATAAGTCCAGCCTGTCACATTATTATTACATTATATAAAGAAATAAACTAGGACTGTAGGTCAGCTTGGCAAATGGCAAACTAGTTCATGCCATCAGACGTTCCCAGAGCTTACACAAAATGACAAGCCATAATTGGAAAATTTCTGTCTTAAAGGCAGAGTCCCACTTAGCTAAATATTCTGTTGGTGCAAAAGTGACAGAACAATTACAAATACCACGACAGAACATATAATGCAAACTACTACAAAATTAAGCATTGCAGCACTTGTTCAAAGTTACAGCGATCAAAGCTTTAATAAATAATCATGCATATATATATAATTATTATTTTCACTTTATTATGCACAAGTTTGTTTTGTGCTTATACTTAGTTGTGTATTATATGCACATATATAAGTGAACAGTAGTAATAGGAGCTCCAATCCATGCAGATGTAGAATATAAGATGAAAAAGGCACGCTCTCATGACAGTAAGCCCAGATGATATGCTGAACAGTAGATTGCGCTAATAGCGCGCCTGTCAGCTAGATGCTGTAAGTCAGTGAGCAGATGAAGCCTGAATATGAACACTGCTGGGAGAGATATCTTACCGGTCGGCGCTGGGACCCGCTGATGACAAAACGGAACACCCAGCCAGCAATTGATTGTGTCACAGTCCATAAAGACCATCTCAACTTACCTGCTCCATCTGTTCAAAGACTGCAGCTGGAGCGATGGATGCAGGAGCCTCCTCAATGATTTTCTGGTGCCTTCGCTGAACAGAGCAATCGCGGCCAAACAGCGAGATGGCGTTGCCGTACTGATCTGCGAGAATCTGCACCTCCAGGTGGCGTGACTGCTTGGCCAGTCTCATTACAAAGATGGGGGAGCCTGGAACTTCTGTCTGCACCTATAGCGAAGGAAATACATTCACAAAGTGGTAAAATAATACCCCCGGCCTTTGCTACTACAAAGACATATTTTGTGGCACACAACCATATATGGATAAAACTTTTATTAAACCGTTATCCTTTTTAAAATGTTTCTAAAAAAAAAAAAAAAATACAAACAACAACACTAATTATGAGACAATACAGTACTTTTGTCTGCACTGTGTCTTTCTTTAAAATACACAAGCATTACTTGATGTTGTATCTGCTTAAGTGAAAGTTCCCCCAAAATTTAGTTCATCGCCACATTTGTACATATTCCTAGTGATTGATCTCGCAAATATAAGCGTTCAATTTATTAGTTAAGCCTGCAGATTCAGGACCACAAGAATGAATTTGGAGCATAAGACACCACAAGAATGAATTTGAAGCAGAAGAGACCACAAGAATGAATTTGAAGCAGAAGAGACCACAAGAATGAATTTGAAGCAGAAGAGATGCCTTTTTAAAAAGGGGGTTAAATCACACAATTGGAGTAACAGACCTGTAAACAATGTGGAAATTACTTGGATGTTGTATTAAGGGTTAATATTAATACCTTTCACACTACACAATTATTATTAATGATCAGCATGGTTTTATGGGGGATAGGTCATGGCAAAACAATTAGCTTACTATCTTCCCAAAGGAAGGAAGTAAATATGTTAATAAAGGCAATGAAGCAAATTTGATCTATTTAGGCTTTTGTTGAAATGCCACACGCGATTGCTATACAAAAATAAGGAATTGGCATGGGTGCAAATATTTGCACTTGGATTGAGAATTGGTAAAAAGGTGGACATCTAAAAGCAGCACTACAAGTTGCATTGCTTGTATATGTATATATATATATGTATATATATGTATATATATATATATATAAAAAATAATAATAATGTGATATACACACACACACACACACACACACACACACACACACACACACACACACACACTTAGGCCAATGCTCATTTGCATATCATTTCCTAGAAGCCCTTGCTACAGTGGAATCACTGTATGCTAGGTTATAATGGCGAAAAGCAGGGTTGCAGACCTGTCTAAGATGTGAATGTGCTCACAAGCAATATTTTTATATGCTATACGATGGAGGGTTTTTAGTCATCTTTTCACCCACCATAACTTAAATAATGTGTGGTGAAGACCTACTCATGTCTCAAATTGCAAAGCCAGTACAGCCAACCTCACACTGACGAGACCCACAAGGTCAAAACAGTCTGTCTATGAGTGGGTTTATTGGCTTTGCATCTAATCTCAGGCTATGTTTAAAAGCTGTGTTTAAAGCAGCATGCATTGGCTTAAGGGGTTTCCATGTAATGTGGACTTAAGACAAAAGGTGGCACTGTGTGCTCATTTGCATTTCATTTCCCAGAATCCCTTGCTGCAGTGGAAGCACTGTATGCTAGGTGATAATGGCGAAAAGCAGGGTTGCAGACCTGTCTAAGATGTGAATGTGCTCACAAGCAATATTTTTATATGATATAGATATATATTTTGAAGCAGTTCGTCTCTGGAGCAGAACCCCTTAATTTCTGCTCCGGGACATTCTGCTTCCAGTGATAATTACCTCCGTAGCAGTGCCAGTATCTCTGCAGCCACGGAACTTGTGTGCCTAACGAAATAGCAACGTTTAAATGTCCCGTGGGCCAATAAGAAGCCGTGACATCATCCCTTCTGGTTTCCTATTGGCCCGTGATCGAGGCCTTTAAACTCCACTGAGATACCGGTACCCCTTACGGAGGTATCTTGGGAAGCAGGAGAGCTGAAATGAATGGGGTTCAGCTCTAGAGACCCTCTGCTTCAATCCTACAACATAAAACAATTTGAATAAATAAAACAATGCAACCTGTAGTGCTGCTTTAACAGAAAGTGGGCAGCAACATGACTTATTTAGGTTGGGCTTGTATTGTAAGTGGAACGTCTCCAGATGTGAAACTGGGTTCACTGCTCTTCAACTTGTTTATTAATGTCTTCGTCCATTCTGGCTGATAACACTACAATGTGTAAGTCTAATAAAAAACAGGACAGGATGCAATTTATTTTGTAATAAGAAGAATAGATTGGGAGTGTAGGAAGGTAAAATGCAGTTGAAACTTAATGAAAACAGTTATGAATTTGAGTAGCCACAATAAACATGTTACGTACAAGCTCAATGGCATAAAGTTAGATCAGTCTTTGAAGGAGAACGTAAGTGTGGTGATGACCTTACAAAAAGAACCATTCCCACAATAATGGAAGCAACTAAAGATGTACACAAATAAGATGTATGTGGTGGCCTTTACCTTTGTTTGTATGAGTACCTATGTGTACATGCATTTGTATATGTATGGGTAGTTGTTCAATTTGTGGCCAGAAATATTGAGGGAAACATACCTATCATAAACCACACAGACACCACACAAAGTGCACACAGAAACAAGGCATCCCACCCACATACAATAGCCTGGCAAATAAATGGCAGATGAGGTTTAATATAGATAAATGTAAGCTTATGCATTTGGGAAACGAGTCAACAGGCAACTTACAAATTAAATGCGGATACATTAGGGGAATCCTTGATGGAGAAGGATTTAGGAGAGCTTGTAGACAGCAATCGTGCCAAAAGTCTTGCAGTAGCTACAATGGCAAACAAGATCTTATCTTGCATTAAATTGGCAATGGATGGAAGGGAAGTAAACATAAAAATGACCCTCTATAAAAGTATTAGTAAGACCACCTTGAATATGGAGTACCATTTTGGGCAGCACTACATAGAAAAGACATTATGGAACTAAGTGCAGAGAAGAGCCAACAAATGAATAAAGGGGATGGATAATCTGATTTGTGAGGAGAGGCTAGCGAAATTAGATTTGTTTACATTAGAAAAGAAATGTCTAAGAGGGGATATGATAACTATATACAGATATATTCAGGGACAATACAATGAGATTTCAAAAGAACTATTCAACCCAAGGGCAGTACAAAGGACTCAGGGTCATCCCTTAAGGTTGGAGGAAGGAATTTATATTTCCCCTTATGAGATATCTTTGGATGACATTTCACTGGGGTTTTTTGTTTTCCTTCCTCTGGATCAATATACTGTATGTACGGATATAGAATAAAGTATCTGTCGTCTAAATTTAGCATAGGTTGAACTTGATGGATGGATGTCTTTTTTCAACCTCATCTATTATGTAACTATGTAAATATACAAAAGTTATACAGGACACAGAGCCTAAACATCAGAACTCCAGTCCAAAACCCCTTGGTGATTCCTAGACCATTGTTGTAAATCAAAACTCGCTCTATAATTGTAAAGTGCCCTATCAGGGAGGGTGGTTGTTTGGAGGTAAATAAGCTGCTCCCTCTTTCCATGTGTGCCACACTCTTTGGCACCACTTGCATTGCCCATGTTACAGCTTTGCAGAGCTTCCTTTTGCAAACCAACAGGTTTTCAGGAGTTGGAGTCAAGCCATTTCAAGAAGACCTTTCATTTCAGGTGTGAAAATCTGATGGCAAAGCACCCTCCACAAAAGGTGGTTCTAACAGAATAAGCAGTGCACGTGAAGGGATTACCTGGCGAAAGAGGTTGGGGAAATCTTCTGCGTTGTTCACTTTTCGGATTCCTTTCCCTCCGCCCCCCTCGGAAGCCTTGATCATTACAGGGTAACCCACAACCTCCGCGGCCTGTGAGAAAGAGAAAAAGAAGGACTCCAGACGTGAAAAATCCAACCACGTTTGCTATTTTCTACTGTATATCCACAGAAACTACTTGAGTGTAATGGGAAAACCACAATAGATATTGTTTTAAAAAAAATCTATTTTAAGATTGTAACAGTGTATTGTATGTCTTTATTTATATAGCGCCAAGTGTGTACTCAGCACTTCACAAAGAATACAGTGAATTATTAGAATACAATAAGCGCAGCAAAATCAGACAATAGGAAAGCAATCCCTGTCCCGAAGAGCTTACAATCTAAGAGGTATGATGGGAGATTTACAGAGACAGCAGGTGAGGGAATAAGTGCTGTAGATGGCAGTGTTTGGTCACAATGGGTGGTAGGAGTGACTGTGGGTGTGGGACAATAGCTAAAGGCTATTGGGATGCTTGATTTGTGGGGCAAGTTTAAAGGTTGGTCAGGATTAAAATCAGAAGGGTAACACCATTTGCATGGGAGGAGATGGCAGGGAGGCGTGGGTGAGAGCAGGTGTGTTTATGTCTGGGTTCAGGATTAGGAGAGATATCCCCAGCAGCAGGAAGGAGTAGAAAGAGTGGGTGAACATGGTTAAATCAAAGCTCTTAAAGCAGCAGTCCATCGCCATTTTTTGTACTTATTTTTTAAATCTATAAGAAATCTCTTCATGCATTTACCAGTGTCCTGGATGGTAAAATTGAGCTCTTCCCAGAGCCAAGAGAACTCTAAAGGTTACCACAGAGATTGCGAAAATCTGGATTTTTAATACCATTTTTTTTTTTTGTTAAGATCAGGACATGCTTAATGGGGTATTGGGGTTATGGTGGAGTCATCTACTGCAAGTGATACATCAGGTATTTATGAACAGACTGAGGGAACATTGCCACTTTAGAATGGTTAAAAACAGATATAGATATAGATATATTCACTTTTTTTCTACAGTAACTACTTGGTACTCAAATCAATAAACTGTTAACATGTTGCTACCTATGGAAATAAGAGAGCTATTGAATACATTCACTAGAAGCTTAAAAATACAAGCATAATATGTCTAGAATACAAAACATTAAAAACCAAGGGGAAACGCAACACATAAAAAAAAAAGTATGACAGGGCTCTTTAAAAGGCTACACAAACATACTAATGTTTTTTAATGTATTTATATACCATAGGGTGCAACATTACATTTTATATCTACATATTTTGTGTAGTTAGCAAAAGTATGGGGTATTGGGGTTATGGTGGAGATATCTGCTACAAGTGAGAAATCCGGTATAGATGTAGAGTTAGGAGGGGAAATTATACGTTTAGTTTTTAACATGTCAAGTTTATGATATTGATTGGACATTCATGAAAAGATACAGTAGCAGAAAGACAGCTAGTGACACGGGAGTAGAGAGAAGAGGAGAGGTAGATTTGGGTATCATCAGCATTGAGGTGATAGTGAAAACCAAATGCCTGTATTAGTTTACCAAGGGAAGAGGTTTAAATGGAGAATAATAACGGTTAAAATACAGAGCCCTGAGGTACACCAGCTGGGATTGGGTGCGAGCAGGAGTTTGTGCCATGAATGGAAATACTGTAAGTGCGCTCAGTGAGGTAAGATGTAAACCAGTTATGATAGAGCCAAATAGAATGGAGTGTCTAAAGGAGGGGATGATCAACAGTGTCAAAAGCAGCAGCAAGGTCCAAAGCAATAAGGAGAACTGCCCTTGATATTTGGCCTCGAGTAGGTCATCAGTAACGTTTGTTACGGCAGTTTCAGAGGAGAGGTTTGGACGGAATTCAGACTGAAGTGTGTCAAGGAGAGAGTTAGAAGAGAAAGTCCAGCATGCCATTATAAATGAATTGTTCAAGAAGTTTGATGCAAATGGCAGGAGGAGGATAGAATGGTAGCTGGAAGGGATTGCATGACAGAAAGAAGGTTTCTTCAGAGTTGATGTGACAGAAGCAAACTTGAAGGATGAAGGAAACAAGCCTGGGTTCAGAGAACGGTTAGAGATGAGTTAGTGTAGGAATAATTGTGGTAGAGATGTGAGGGGATAGGATCGAGAGTGCAGGTTGTAGATGGTGACGAAGAGAGAAGATGGGAGACTTTCTTCTCAGTAACTGGTTGGAAGGAGCAGAGGATTGCTTTGGGAGCACGGTTTGAGCTGTTTTACGTAGATGGGACTGGAGAAAGGATAGACCAGCATTATATGCAGTAATTATGAATTTGCAGTATATGAAATCGGCTGTGGAGCGTGATTTGCTCCATTGACTTGAGCCCCACCGGAGTATCTCTGGAGTTATTATGTTTTGCTGGTGTGCTATGGTTGAGATTTGATGGGACAGTAGCAGAGAGTTGTGGCAAGAGCAATCTGGTAAAGGGTAGATGAGAGAACTATTGTATAGGGAGGTGACCAATATAGGGCGGGAGTGGGTGGTTACATTAGAGGATGGTTTGCAAAGAGCTAGAAAGCTGTGAAACATCTATGTTGGTAAATACCAGTAGGTCGGAGAAGATGGTGAAGGGCAGGAAAAAAAGTGAGAGGAGAGGAGATGGTGATTAGTGAAAAGGTACACTGAGTTAGAAAGGTTAAGGGGGGAGCAGAAATGAGAAAACACAAGGTCAAGTGAGTTTCTATCACGGTGTGTAGGATAATTGGTCCACTGGGAGAGGCCAAAGTAGGAGGTTAAGAGGAAGAGATGAGGCACTTGGAGCATTAGGATTGTCAATTGGAATATTAAAGTCCCCTAGAATGAGAGTGGGGGATGCAGAGGAGAGGGAGTATCGAAGACAGGAAATTGTCTAGGAAGTGGGAGGTAGGTCCAGGGGGACAGTAGATGACCACAACATGGAGAGTGACAGGGGACAAAATATGGATAGTTTGTGCTTCAACTGTATTGTTTTAAAAGAGCATCGAGATGAAAGCGGAATGCCTACAGCTCCACCATGTCTGTTTACTGCTTTGGGGGTATGACTAAAGGAGAGGCCACCATAAGATAGTGCAGCAGGTGAGGGAGTATCAGATGAGGCAGGTCTCTGTGATCGCTAGTAGTTTGAAAGAGTTGGAGAGAAAAAGGTTATGTACTGCAGTAAGTTTATTGCAAACAGAGCAGGCATTCCATTTGTAAGCTGACATAATGGAAGGGAGGGGACGAGGGGAGAAAGGGGCACTGAATAAGGTTTGAGTGGTTGGCAGTGGGCAATATGGAGTTACTTCTTGGGCAGACAATGGGGCAGGTGAGGGTAGGAATATGTGTGGGACCAGGGTGTGGTGATGTGTCACCACAAAGCAGTAGGAGAAGAAAGGAAAATTACAGGTGGTGGGGAAGGAATATTTTTGTTGGTAGACTTGGCAGGTGAGGAGGAAGAGGTGGAGTTTATGGCTGCAGACAGAGTAACAGAAAAGCAGGGTAGATCCATTATGTGAAACTAGGAAGTTTCGGGAGAAGTAGTCTGAAAGCTATTAGGGGGGATTCATGAGAATGTTAGGAAACGTAGAAGAAGTAAACAGAGCAGGGAAGTGCGAGATGAAGTGAAGCAGTAGCCAAAATGTTAATTTGCAGTCCAATGGCATGTGCAGTAACAAACAGCAGACAAAGGACAGCAGGTGGCTAGCACCCTATGAAAGCATTTTGTATGCTGCCTTGGGCAAGTTCAGGGTGTGAAAACAAACATAAAACTAGTGTTTCAATACGTCTTATTAGTTATAGCCTAACAGATTTATTTTTTTTACCCTGCAAATCATTAGTGCCTAAATGTAAACAATATAAAAACATCCTTCAAATGTATCTTAATATTGCTCCATTCAACTGTCATGACTTTTTTTTTGGCCTTACACTTGACATTCTTTAAAACTTTATCATATGCAGTCATACCTTCAAACCATCATCAATGTCCTTCACATATCCCTTCTCATACAGCTCCCGGGGGACACTCAAGGTACCCTTCTTCATATCACTCTCCTGCCAATCAATTGTTAGACCTAAAACACAAAGAAGTGTTTATGCAAGTCAGCAGGCAGAAACAAAAGGTCTCAAGCTAACGTATTGGAGCTAGCGATAAGGCAGTGGAAGAAACTGCTGTTGCCCTCTGAATGCCATGCTATGCATCCCAAGATTACTATCCGAGCTAGATGAACCGATGTAAAATGTACAGTTAAGACAACATTTTCAATGTAGTATCAGACCATGGATACTGGGTTTTTTTGTGTAAGATTGTTTGCAAAATTGATAATAGAATTATGTGACCTATGTGTATCCTTGATCTAGAAGGATTTAGGAGTGCTTGTAGACAGCAGGCTTAGCAATAGTGCCCAAAATCATCCAGGAGCTGCAAAAGCAAACAAAAGCATTAGTCATATCACACCTTGAATATGGAGTACAATGTTTGGCACCACTCCTTAGAAAATACATTATGGAACTAGAGAAAGTGCAGAGAAGAGCCACCAAATTAATAAAGGGGATGGATAATCTGATTTGAGGAGAGGCTAGCTAAATTAGATTTGTTTACTTTAGAAAAGGAGGCGTCTAAGAGGGGATATGATAACTATATAGAAATATATTCGAGGACAATACAAGGAGCTTTCAAAAGAACTATTCATCCAAACAGAAGTACAAAGGAAACAGGGTCATACCTTACGGTTGGAGGAAAGGAAATTTCACCAGCAACAAAGGAAAGGGTTCTTTACAGTCAGGGCAGTTCAAATGTGGAATTCACTACCCATGGAGACAGTGATCTCTCAATATCATTCAACATGGCAAATCTATTGGGATGGGTCAGCTCAGAAACGACCTGCCTCCCCTTCTAACTGTCACCCAGCTACCTACCTGCTCCTCACTAACAGCGTCACCATCTGCACCACTAGTTGAAGCAAGGACCTGCTCAGTGAGCTCTAAACCCCTTTCAAGATTGTCAATGTCCCTCAATATTGCAAGTTGCCTCTTCAGATCAGCAATCTCTGACTCCAAAGAGACCACCCGCTCACACTTATCACAGCGGTATGTTCCTTGGAACAGTTGGTCCAAGTACAAATACATGTGGCAAGATGAGCATAGAGTGGCATTTTCAATCCTACTCATTCTAGCAACTATGAAGTTTAGAAGTACTAACAGTAAACTGTACTTCAATAAACTATACCTTGTTTAACCGCTTCCTTGTTCAAACTGCTTCTGTTTCTAACTGCTCACACTTTTAAACAACCAGCACTTCAAATCAACCACACAGATCAGTCAGGATACCCAAGCTCAGGATTCGTTAGAAGCCCCTGTTTAAATAGGGACACCCACCAGGTGTGTTAGGTTAGCAATTAACCAACCACAGCAGGTGTGTTAGGTCAGCCAATTAACTAACCACACCCACTCTGCCTCAGGCAGGAGAAGGGGGGGTCTTTAAATTTATTTCTACAGTAACCTTTTCCTTTTGTTTTTAAACATAAGCATTCAGGAATATCTATGTTTGACTACTGAAGCATGGTTATATTGTCATCTTAATCGTATTTTTGGGGGGTGTTTTGGCTTGAGTGCAATATATTGTGGGGGCTCTGGGATCAACTTGTCTTTAACCTTCTCTCCCCATATGCACCCATCTACATAATTCAGAACATATATATTTAGGTTGCGCGGTAGGTCATTTTGTTGTTGTGTGGTCTATCGTTTCCCATGTTGAAACCCAAGTGAATATTTGCAAGCATGTTTTATCAGTCATAATTGTAAAAAATCTGTATAATCCCTTTTAGTTCTAAAGAATACTGCAACAGATTGTCATTGTAGGATTATCCAACACTGGAGTGTTTAATTACGAGCTAACCTGTCAGGCACAAATCCACAAAATGACAAATTTACCATATGATTATTGGAGTGTTATGCCTCCAACATAATTGACTAATCTCTACCTTCTGACCGAGCAGCTCAATTAAATCCTTAGCTTTTCACCTCTGAAGAAGGCTTTTCTTATTTTAACACGATCTGTCATTACAAATCTTGATGGTCTCTCTAAGGAGAACAGGGATGTTGTTTGTCAACACTTATATTGCTTAGCATCCAGTATTAGGCCCTTACAGCATCATTGCAGTGAAGGGAGGGGTGTTGAACACACACACGCATTTCTTCCCTGCCACTCACTCAAAAGAATCATCATGTGTGCAAACTCATTGTCTATTCCTAAAATTGGAGTGGCTGGTGAGCACTGATGAGTGATGAGGTTTGAGAATCTCTTCTGTTGATTGCAATTCTAGATGTCACCTTCTGCAATGCAGTGTAATTGTATCAGCCTGCTCTCTGCAGCTGCAAACCCTCAATGTTCTGAGAACCACAGCAGTAAAGCACCTACAGAAGGTTATAAAGTAATATTTTCTTACCATTGCCACTCCAGGGGAGGGTAGGTATCCCAGCAGTTTGGGCTACAATGGAGGATGCAATTTTATCACCCAATGCCCACATTGCCTGGCTAGGTGGACCTGCAAAAAAAAAAAAAAAACACAGCAGAAATAAGAGGAGAGTTTTAAATGAATGAAAAGGTCATCACTAAATGTAATGGAAAATATGGGATATTTTCTTATACCTTATGATTTACTTTATCATGCCAAAAAATCAATGGTTTTATCTGTCGAGTAATAGATTCTTTACTAATAATTGGCAACTAATGGAAAGCATTGCAATACAAATAATGTTTTACTATGTTTAGCGGAAAAGGTAGACAAGCATGTAAGGCAGCGCTTATAGTGACGGCGACAGCAACATCGCGTCTAAACAAATGCATTGCCGCAGTCGCGTGCGCTTATAGTAAGCGTAACGCGACGGCTTGGTCGCGATTGCTGGAAGTCATCTCAATTTGTATTGTATAGCGACCGCAGCCTGATGTCACCGTTGGGTCGCCGTCACTGTAAGCGGAGCCTTAGGCCGCGCTTATAGTCCCGGCGACTGCGCATCAAAACAAATGTATTGAATTCGGCGCGTGCGTTTATAGTGGGAGCGACGCAACGGAGCGACGGCTTGGTCGCGATCACTGGAAGTCAATTACATTTGATTTTTCAGCACCCGTAGCGTGACGTCAGCGTCGCCGTAGCAAGGACTATAAGTGCGGCCTAAAATACTTTTAGCACCACTGTGAATCCCTTTACCTAAAAATATACAACTTAGTTGCTTCTTTGATTGTTTGTTTGTTTATCCCCCAAAACAGTACTTTTTATAATTATCCACTCTTTCACAGACGGCATTTTGTTGAAATTAAATCCTGCTACATTAAACAGAACAGTCTTCTTCTTATTGAACGAGCTACAGTACTTAATAACTAAACTACATTTGCAGTGAATGTTATTTTCTAACTTACTGTAGGTACTTCCTTTTATTTTCTTCAGTGCACACAATGCCAAAATAGTCGTATTTACTTCTTATCAATACCATTTGCTTTTAATACATTTTTCTTCATGACAATTTAACCCTCAATATGTACTGTTACACAGGCTGACTATCTGCACTATAAATTTTCTCCTCTCCTGTTCTAACTCTGCTCTCTCTGTCGAAGCTCAAAAACCACTATTTTTAAACGTCATCTTTTATCTGTATTTGACTCCCTCCTCTGATGACCTCCCCATCCTTCCTTCACTTCTCCTCAAGTCTTTACTGACTACTTGAAATCAGCTGTCCAAGCTTTAATATGTGCACAATACAATCCACACAATGATAAGTAATTAGCTAAGTTGCCGTTCGATCCGTTCTCCTGTGATCGGTCGGCGAAGATTCGGCTCGGGGATTCAATAAAATGTCTGTCAGTGCAGCAGAAGAGGACCAAAGGTGCAAAGTTCTGTGGGGAAGATTATGTGACCAAGCAGTCACTAGATACAATTGGTGCACTGCAAGAGAGGGCAGGGCTCAAAAGGGGTGTGACAGAGCCTGTTTCAGAAAAGGAAGGGGATGTGACTGTGTATATGGTTGCTGTAGAAACAAAAAATGCTTATTACATTATAATACATTAAAAATGTAATTCAGAGTTATTTACAAAAAAAAATGCTACAAGTATTTTCTCATAGTACAAAACTTGTTTATTTAAAAAAACACATGTAGGATATTTCATGGTCTGCACCTTTAAAGATCTGCCCTCTCTGCTTTTTCCTAAATCTCCTTCCATTTTTTACTCTTTTTCTCCTGTTACAGAGTTGGAATTTTCTAAGCTAGTTTCCTCTTCTCCTTGTACCACATGCCCTCTTGATCCTATCCCCTACACTTTATCAGATATCTTACTTCTGTCCCCACTCTCATCTACATCTTCAAATCCTCCCTGTCCACTGGCATTTTCTCATCCTCCTTTATGCATGCGATGGTCACACCTATTCTCAAAAACACCCTAGACCCTATGTGCCTTACTAACTTCCAGCCTATATCCCTCCTGCCTTGTGCCTCCAAACTGTTAGAACATCTCGTGTTCTCCCGTATTCTGATCAACGTTCTTAATTCCCATGCCCTCCTGGATCCTTTACAATCTGGATTTCGTACAGCTCACTGAATAGAAACTGTGCTCACTGAAGTAGCCAATGAGCTACATTAAGCCAAATTCCATGGTAATTTTTCCCTACTAATCTTGCTCGTGCTGTTTTTGATACTGTCGATCACCCTCTTCTCCTGCATATTCTAAATTCACTTGGTATCTGCAACAAAGCTCTATCCTGGTTCTCATCATACCTTTCCCATCGCACATTTTCGGTCTCTGCTGCCAACATGACTTAGTCTCCTGTTGATCTCTCTGTTTGTGTACCTCAGGGCTCTGTTCTGGGACCTCTCATTTTCTCTCTCTACACCATCACTTGGTGACCTCATCAACTCTTTTGGCCCTAGGCATCATCTCTATGCAGATGATATGCAGATATATCTATCCATCCCCTTTTACCATCACCATTAAATGGTTCTACCATCTATCCTGTCACCAAAGCATGTTGCCTATGAGTATGTATGTCTTCATTTATATAGTGCCATTAATGTACATAGTGCTTCACAGCAGTAATACATGTGACAATCATATAAATAACAAATAATACAAATAACAGATCATGGGAATAAGTGCTTCAGACATAAAAGTAACATTTAGGAAAAGGAGTCCCTGCTCCAGAAAGCTTACAATCTAATTAAGTGACATTCAACTTTTCCCTTTCCTTCTCTATTCACATTCCGGGCATGGCTAAAACGTGTCGCTTCTTCCTCTAACATTACTAAAATCTGCTTTCCTCTGTCACGCTACTTCTAAAACTCTAATGCATGCCCTAATCCTTTCCCCTCTGGACTACTGTAACATACTGATAACAGGCCTCCCTGCCTCACAACTTTCTCCTTTGCAATCTATCCTATACTCTGCTGCTAGTATAATTTCGCTTTCTCCCAAAACAGTCTTTGCTCATCTCCTCCTTAAGTCCTTCTCCAGGATTCCCATCAAGTTTCAGAACACCCACAAAGTTCTCCTCCTTACCTTCAAGTCTCTCCACTAATCTGCTCCTCCCTACATGTCGGCTTTGATCTCTCGCTGCCACCCCTGCTCGTCTCCTGCGTTCCACCCACAACGGTCTCCTTTCCACGTGGAACTCCCTCACACTCCGTATACGCCACGCACTTTCCCTCCCGACATTAAGACTAACCTTAAAATGCCAATTAAAATTGTAAGCTCTCCGGGGCAGGGATTTCCTTTCCTATTATCTTATTTCATGCCCTTATTGTATTATAATTCCTTGTACTGTACTTGTAAAGTGCCAAGTAGAGCTGTGAGCGCTATAAAATAAAGATATACATACATATTGTTTTAATATTATCTCACTTTATTTTTCTAAGAAGCAGAGGCGGAACTATGGGGGGGGGGAGGGCGAGAGGGGAATCAGCCCCGGTCGCAGCAGTTTAGGAGGGGCAAGTCGGGCGGTCAGAGGAGGGTGGGGACAGAGTCCACCCCAGCGGTCACAACTTCCGGTGTCTGCCGTCAGGACAGACCAAACCCCCCATTCTCCACAGGTAGCAACTTGTAACTGAGAGGGAGGTGGTGGAACTAGCCCGGGTGCAAAAATTCTTAGTTCCTCCTCTGCTAAGAAACTTGACATACATTATTTCATACATAAAAAAAAAGCATTCTTGTGATCCAAACAAAAATAAGAGAAACAAAAATCCTACATAAGCATTTTACTGAGACGTTTAGATTGATGCATACTAATTTCTGTGTTGGGACCTAATCAAAAAACTCAGGATTAAAAGGCTCTTACCCATAAATGCGATTCCATTTTTGTGCAGGAGTTCAGGGAGTTTGGGATTCTCAGAAGCATGGCCCCATCCAGCCCACACAGCCTAAAAAAAATAAAAAATGTATAGCAAATCACTTACTCAATTGCAAAGTTACTGGTTTTACGACATAATCATTATTTATTTTTAACACACTAGCAAACAATACATTCGCAGATTTTTATTTTATTCTGGAGTTACTGTGTATATTTCTAAAATCTATACACATTATGCATCTAAAGGGTCGAGGTGATGTTAATTCCACACCATTCTGGGTCTGTTTGACTGCAGTATTTTGATGCTGGCAGAGCACAGATAGGGCAAATAGGAATGTCAGGGGAAATAAAGAACGTTGTTAGGAAAAGACTTCCTGCTCAATTAACAACTATAGTTTTACTGGTTAAAAAAATGTAAATAAACACCTTTACATCAAGATATGGGAGGAAGAGCGGGAGGAAGAGCGGGAGGCAGAGCGGGAGGAAGAGCGGGAGGAAGAGCGGGAGGAAGAGCGGGAGGAAGAGCGGGTGGCTTCCCCCCCCCCATATCAATAAAAAAAGGTGACACCTATAATTTTAGTCATGATTACCGCATTATTGTGAAAGCAATGCCCTGATATTCCGTCCAATATGAACATTTTAACATGCTCAGGGAATACTTGGGGAAAGAACCAAAACTATTACCTGAACTGGAATTCTTTTCGCAATGTCAAGGATAAGTTCTACATTGGCATAATTGTTGTTGTTTGGTCCTCCAGGTACTGGTACATAATGATCGGCCATCTTGATGTACTCTGTAAACAAAATCGGCAAATGACAGTAATCCCACCGCTAATGATCCCAGGTAATGAAGGATACTGAGTTTGTGGGAGTATTCTACAGGGGTGAAGAGGGGGGAAAGCAAAGCGACTACACTGCTCACTACATTGTGACTCGAGGAGCTAACCACGAACACTCTAAGCTTTCCGTAGAATGTGGAGATATTGGACGGGGCTAGAGATGGGAGACTAATTATTATCTAGAAGACCTGCAGTACATAGATTCTTTAAATACCTGGGAAGTACATCCACTGGTTGACAACAGCTTTAACATATTTAAAAAGTGGTAAGAATTAGCACACCTACTAAAACAAAGAAGTCAAAAATACGACATGGTGCTGGGAACCCAGAAGAACCCAGAGAAACCCCTGTATCCCTCAGAATAAATGTAAACACAAGAAGGTGAGAACCCACACTCCAAAAGATCAAAACCCAATTGAGATAAGATTAAGAAATGTAATATCTGACAAGTAGCATACACCAGCTGTGCGCAAACTGGGGGGCGGGAGATTATTTGGGGGGATGAGGGGCGGGCGGTTGCAGAGGTCCAGCGCTCTTCCCCACGGCATTTAAATTAAATGCTGGGGGACCACGTGAGGCCCTTGTAAAAAAAAAAAACCGTACCTGGATTCAGAAGCAGTGACGCGTCTCCATGGCAACGTGACGTCACAGGCGCCAAATTATGCCGTGGGTCACGAGACCCCGGAGCATCATTTGACGCTGTGGTAAAGGTAGGAGGGGGTCGCGAGCTCCGGAGCAGGCAGTAAGGGGGGCGCAGCCGCAAAAGTTTGCGCTCCCCCAGGCATACACTATGAAACGTGTAAAACCAAAAACAGGTACAGAAATCAGAGCTAAGAAACAACAAAATGCAGTAGTGGCAAAATGACATATGCAATAATTAAAAATGAGAAGAGATACACTATCTAAGCATGTTGTCCAAGCTCTGATTAACTTGTTTCACACGATCCAGGGGGAGAATAAGGGGAAAAAAACACAAAAAGCAAGACTCCTAAGTGCAGATGTATGACAAGTGATAGAATAATTTCTAGTGTGTCTTGGCTCCTATGTCAATCCTACTCACAGGAAATGAGATAATTTCAAGCAGTGCAGATCAAATATCGGGTAGTGGGAAAAAAACAGGCAGGCTCCGTCACTTTGGGAATATGACCTCAGCGAGAGAAGGAGATAACACGCACATAGCACAGATCAGGTTGAAAAAGATATAATTTGTCGATAATCCTTAAAAATGCACACTTACAGTGTAGCCATAGTAAAAAAGCATTTGAGCTATAAAAGCTAGATGAGACAACCGGGAAGAACGCCCACACCGCCTCAAGCTCTGATGAACACAACAAAAAATGAGAAAAAGGGGAAGGGAGCTGGTAATACGGGTGGGTAACATTGGGAAAGGAAGGCCAAAACAAGAAAAAGTGAAACAAACTTACTAATAACAAAAAAACTATAATGCAAAGAAGGATACAAATATTAAAACAAGGAGGGCAATATTTTGGGGGAAACCCCCATCTTCAGGCCCATTCCCAGCGGTTCTATGTAGCATTTCTTTATGATCGGATCGCGTAACGGACGTTGCCGTTATTGCTCCAGATTCTACGGTTTATTCCGCCTGATGCTTTTGCCTTTGTTTAACTGGTGTAACCCCCCTTTATATGGTTTCTAGAAGGTTGGAGTGTATCGGACCCCACCCCATGTTGTCATGGGATCATGACGTCACGGAGAGTGCAATAGACAAGGGGAAGGTTCGAGAAGGTTAGGTTCCAAGAGGACTGGAGAGGAGTGGAGGTTCTCGCAGCGTAGATAGGCATGTTCTTAAATTGATATTACTGACCAGGCCTCCCTATGTTATTGTGTTATAGATGGTGACAGTTTCCCTGTTAATTAGGATCCCAGCAGAAGGCAAAGGGAGTCCAATACAGCTAAAGAATAGATATCTGGCATGCCACAGGGGGCCTCAAGTCAAGAGGGCTCCCGGGTGTCGGTGGATCAGCTCTAACCGTGGATCTGCAGTAACATTCCTCTCCGTCTGTAAGGAAGTGGCAGTTCCCAAACAGGCCAAATGTCTATTGGTCACTTACAAAGGACCCACCAGGATTCCTGTATGGGCCAAGTGTAAACGGGGTTATAGCAAAGAGTATCCCGAAGCAACAAGGGGGGGTGGGGGAGGCTGGGTTCAACACACGAAAGAAACCAAGTTAATATACCTCCATTATAGTGTTAAGAGTGGGCACTGATGGAAGAAACCGTTGTCCTGAATGTTTAATACAAAATCGTACAGCGCCAGGAAATATGAATGGTCCCGGTGCCTGGGGCTCTGAATAAAGGAATGTTGTATGACAAATGTTCCAGGCGCCCATTAATCTACAGCCTTGTTACCTGACCGCCCAGCCGTCTGAACCCAGCACCCCGAGTCAAAGTAACCCCCACGGTACACAGATGTAGACAGGAAGGGAGGGTTACACTGGTAACAAGTAGCTGGGTACACGCATAGGCGATTTATAAAGGGTAGTACTACGGTTGAATAGAACTGTTGGGAACGGGCCTGAAGATGAGGTTCTCCCCCGAAACGTTAAGCCCTTGTTTTAATATTTGTATCCTTTTTGCATTATAGTTTTTTTTGTTATTAGTACGTTTGTTTCGTTTTTTCATTTTTGGTCTACCTATCCCAGTGTTACACACCTGTATTATCAGCTCCCTTACCCCCCACTTTTTTCTAATTTTGTTGAGTGTTCATCAGAGCTTAAACATGCTTAGATAAGTATCTCTTATCATTTTTCATTAGTGTCTACTGCTGCGGCCGAGTTTATTCGAGCATTTGCCCGTTCTCGGCTGCAGCAGTAACCTGGCGCGCGCCGGAGGGTGCCGGGCGCGCGCCAGAGCAGCGGAAGAGCGCCCTCCGATCGGGGCACTCTCCCTACCGCTGCCGGGTCCGCCGGAACCCCCTGCCGCCGTCCCGCGATCGCGGGACACCAGGGCTCCCTCGGGGAGCCCTGGACGTGCGTGCAGGGGGCGCTGACACCCGATGACGCGTGACCGCGCATCGGTGACGCGCGGCACGCCGAGGGAGTGGGGCTAGCAAGCCAGGGCATCCCCCGGCTTGCGGAACTAGCCCTGCTAGGATAAAGTGTGTCGGTAGTGTATGTCATTTTGCCACGGCTGCATTATGTTGTTTCTAAACTCTGATTTCTGTACCTATTTATGGTTTTACACATGTTCCATAATGTATGCTACTTTTCAGATGTAGCGCACTTTCCCCCACCCCCTGGGAGATATGACAGCTACTGTGTATGTGGTGCATTGCCTGCGGCTCACAGGAGGCCTGCGCCTCCACTGCTGGGAGCCTGGGGTGCGCCTGATCCGCCTGGTGACAGCGCGTCCATCTGTACGGGATCCTACTATGTGGGATAAACCCGTTACAGTACCCCAAACAATAATACACACGATGGTAAGAGTAACAGTTTTATTGCATGCATAAGAATAACAATGATAACCAGTCCACACCACTAGGTCACGCACGGCTGTACCCTCACACCATCCTCCAACACAATGTCCACCCTGGATGGGATATCCCCCCCAAAAAGTATTGAGGGGCCCATGGGCACCCAACCACCCCGGTATCCACAAGTAGTCACCTCCCCCACCCCCCAAATGTGTGAGACAACGCTGCCCAGTAGAACTGCAGGTGTTACACTTGGTGCACTTGGAGTACCTGCCCAGGTGCTCCTACCCCAGGGTATGGCTGGAAGATGATTCGGATCCACTGATCCAGCAATGTCGACGTAGCCTCCGCCTCTACATAGGGTGGTATCCCACATGGATGGTTCCACCATGAAGAAAGTCTCTGATGGATATAATGGTCTGGTCCAGACCACCGGATCGCCTGTTCGCCGCTGCGTCCTTACTGTGTCCCTCTCTCTAATACTACAGGGGCCGTGTCCCTAACTGACGGGCCGGTCCCTGCAGCAACCACAAACTGAGGCCTAGCTGGGGCCTATGGGGGTCTTTGACCTAGTGCAGGGGTCACAGACGCCCTGCACCTACACACCCTACCCCTTCCTCGTCCCAGCTCCGACTGGTGTGCTCCTCAACGCGCGAAAAGCATCTATTCCCTGGCACGGGAACTCCGATGCCCTATTGGCCGCGGGATAGTATGTGAGCTGCAGCCCCAGGGGCTGCTGGGGTTTGTAGTCCCTGTGAAGTACCTTCCTGCTCTGGCCGCCTTGCACGCTAGCACTGCGCATGAGCGGCGTCTTGTGCATGCGCCATCATGTCCAAGATGGTGGCGCCCTACAAGGGGAGCCACCAGTAGCCTCCAGAGGACCGGGTCACCTGCCGCAACCTCCCCACGCTCTCCCCCAGCCTCTGCTGCCAGAGGTAGGGGGCAGACAGGGGACCAGGGGGGACCCAGGCAATACTGATATTTAGTAAATTTCTTAATCTAATCTCGATTAGGTTTTGATCTTTTTGAGTGCGGGTTCCAACCTTCTTGTGTTTAGCTTTAATATATTTGTTTTATAGAGTCAAATGTTTGTACTTTGTAACGCCAAGTTGCACGTACGTGATCAAAAACACATCCAAAACAAATTGGCTTTACTTCCCTTTCTCGCAGTGATCAATCAGGACAAAAGTGCCACGTTACCTGCATTCGCTTTCAGGTCCTCGGGTGTTACCATGACAACAAATCGGATGGCTCTTTCATTTCGGAACATCTCGTAGGACCACCGCCTGATTGAGCGCATGCACTTCACTGCTGCAATCCCATTGTTGGCAATGAGTACCTGGTGCAGGAAAAGAGACTTAAAACAGAGCAGCAACTCTCGCCCCCACAAAACAAAAAATTTAAATGATACCATAACCTGATAATTCCATAGAGCCGATACATTTCAAACTTTTTCATTATTTCAAAATCGTTTTATTTTGTGACTTTGCACCCGTTTATTATTTCACTGGAATCAGCTGTTACCGTGCCAAACCCCTGCTGTGTTAATGCAACAGCAGCGCTAACCTCCCAAAGAAGTACATGTTTAGTAACAGATATCTCCAGTATTCAGCAACAGAACTTTAAAAAAGTTAAGACTGCTAAAAACAGCCCATGCAATGATGAAAAGGAGACCTTTTATTTTTGATGGCGAGTAGAGCAGATTGCAGCTTTACATCCATATTCTAAAAAGGTAGAAACTTTGAATGGAGAGATTCTTCCTTTGAAGCAGTAAAATCTGGTTCATCCCAGGGACACTCTTCTTGTTATCTGGTGCAATTAACTTTGTTTCCTTGTGACTTGGACAAACACAATTAGATTGCAAGTCATCTGGGGCAATGTACCTGCAAATTCTTACCAGGTACTGGGATACTTATAATGGATCATTTATTTTTTTTAGTATAGACAGTGAATAATACATATCACCTTAAACATAACGTCTATTACACAGATGCTCCTGCTAACCCAAAATATTTCCTTGTAGGACTAGGATCCTGATAGGAGTGATAAGAAGGTGGTAGCTGATGCAACTAGGTACAGCGCAATGTTAATAACATTAGCTCATCATTAAGATACATAAGGCAAAGGCCTCAGTGTGCGCGACGGGGTGCCTGGCAGCGCTCATTCCCGGCAGCAGCGTGTCCTGGTGGACTCCAGGTAGCGTGCGTCATGGAGGCATGGCGGGGGCGCGGCCATGACATCACGCGGCTGGTTCGCCCTCATTGGCTGAACCGCCGCTGTGGCCAGCTCCCCGTCGCCACAAGAAAAGACAACATTCTTGTCTTTGCAAAATGTGGTCGCACATCGCGCATTGTGCCGAGGCGCGCAGGCAGCTACTGGGGCCAGCCCCATAGAGGGCCGTACCTTGTGTGCGCCACACACGCCGTCGCCGCGGCCACTGGGGATCTAGCCTTAGTTAGCCCTTTGTGCTATATCATTACATTGCAAACACACATACAAAACAAAAGTTAAGACAAGAAAATGTAATTAAAGAAATATAAAGCATAAAGAACGGTCTTATTGGTCTCAGTTGTGTTTTCATATAAGAATCTAATTGTTGTCCGGTTACAGTGACTTGCACCATACAGCAATTCATTCCACTGCTATTTGAAGGAGGCAATCCAAGCCGTTCCTTGTTTTGTATTTTTTTTTTATACAGGATTGAAGCAGGGTGTCTCTGGAGCTGAATCACATTAATTTCCGCTCCAGGGACCCCCTGCTTCTGGAGACACTTACTTCCGTAGTATATAAATGGAATGTTTTGGGGATACTCTTTTTATCCAGTTATCCTTTTTTGTTCTTATTTAGTTTTAGGCATTGTTTTCTACATTTTTATGCATTTGTAGTGAAGGTATTAATGTGAGATAGTCATACAGTAGAATATACCAAGGCACTTAAATTTTAATCAGCTGCTCTGGTATACAAAGGGTTAAATGACACTGTGGGCTATAAACAGTGAGTACACCCAAGAGACCCACCCCTGATGAACTGGGAGACCAACCATGTGTTGGAGGACTGGAGTAGCGGACAAAACTGGAAGTGATGTGGTGAAACTGGAAGTACCGGAACCCAGGAGAGCAACACTGCAGGAGATCAGCGAGGGTGCTGGGAAGTCTGTGGGAACTTTATGTATTACTGACTACTGTTTTAGACATGGACTGCAATTATTGCCACATTTTTAAACAATATAAGTAAAACAATACTTCACTATATATTGTTTAATCTTTCAACATTTTAATCTGTTCTATGATGAACTCTTAGATGGGAAGGTCCAAGAGTCATATGGTGGATTCTGAATGCTTTTAAAGGAGGAGAGCATGTGAATGCCATATAAGAAAAACTAAACACCAAATTTCACATATCACTTGGAAATAGTGTCAGTTTTTACACTATTAGAGATATATCTATTGTAGAGTTTAGATTTATAGGTCATGATAACAATTAAGGTGCTATTTATAATGATATATTTTGTTTATATTCCTAATTTAATGGCAAAACAACAAATTGCTTATTTATGCACATTCATTTGAATTGCAGAACATATGTAATAATATTAATATTATCGAGAATCATGTATTTAAAGTGTTGTAGTGTTTGTGAAAAGAGTCTTATAATTTTCCACTGAATGTACATAACCAAAAATATCCAAAACTAAAATCTATCCCTGTTATATTCGGGTACCCGTTTAACAGTCACGTTCATTGTAGTGAAGCGACAGTTAAGTGAATTAGGCTCACTGTAAGTTTCTAGACGTCTGGAAAATCTGCAGTAAACGCAGGGTTGCCATCTTCTACTGAAGGCCAACCCGGAGACAACATTCTAAAATTTCGCACTTGCCTTCAGCGGCGGCATCTCCCTGGTATCGTTCCAACATCTTCCCGGCATCTCCCGCTGCAACCCGTCAAAATGGGCGCGCGGCGTCACACGGTGCCACGTTGCCATGACAACGGAACGCTAAGTGGCGTCACGGTGTCAATTTGTCATGACAACAGGACGCCTTATGGCGCAGAGGAATCACGTGACATCACCTTATCATGGCAACGCGGTGTCACATAGCGTTTGGTTGTCATGGCAATGGGCGTCACGTGATGCTGTGACGTAACGCCATTTGACACAGCGCAGCCATATTGTCAGGAGTTACTTGCAGGGGAAGATGCCAGGAGGACTCAGAGGACGCCGGGAGCCGCCGCCGCCGAACGCCACCACCCGGAGGTTTACTAGGTAAACCCAGAGCCCGGAGATACGTGGTCAAAACCCAAAGACTATGGGTTAAACCCAGAGTAGTGGCAACCCTGAATATACTGTGTATGGTAGAAGTGCTTCTTCATTTAAAGAAAAAAAGGAAAGATGTTTCTGACGCACATTCAATTCAATCTATTTGGCGCCGTGGGGCAAATTTTTCTTTTGTGATCTTCATTTAAAGAGCCACGGTTGTCCATTCGAACGTACCTTTTCAATAACTTTATTCCCTCCGAAACGAGTGACAAATTCTGCTGGTGAAGCGACTGTGAAATCCCTTTGCAAGTCAATTTTCTTTCGGTCCCGGCCTTGCTTCACCAAATGTAAACCAGACATGCTAGGCCTGCAGAAAATACATAAACACAAATATTATAGCTGGCTTTACTCAAGTGAAGAGAGCCACATGCTATGCTGAAGCCACTTTCCAAATGATTGGATATCTAGATCATGGACTAAGCTTATCAATTATAGCTGATCAATTATCAATATAGTTGGGGATTCCAGTTTTAACTCAAAAACCCCACAGACATTTTGCACTTCCGATTAAAACCGATACAAAAAAAAAATCTGAAATGAAGCACACAGTAATTTCCTATTGTGTTCCACCTCTTTCTACCATAGGTAGGAGAACTAATGTAAAACATGGAAGTATGGAAATAAAAAAAAGTGCACAACTAAACACCAAACTGATTTTGGTGTCAAGTTTCTTTTTATTGTTAGGACTAATTTTTTAATAAAAAGTAAACACCAAAAAAAATAGGCACAGAAAACAGAATCCTACCTATAATTCTTATTTCTTTATTAAGTGGCATATTCCTCCATGAATTGGGATGCTTATATAATACAATTGTTTTGTGTTCGCTTTCAATTTAATAGATGCAACATTTACAATAATGTAATTATCTATTAGCTGCCGATCAATCCGTTCTCTCAAAGAAGCTTAATACATTAAAACTAATTAAAAAGGGCATAGACAGAGGGGGGGAGATAAAACAAATGCAGTATCATCTAATTCTACACAAATTCAGTAATTTATAAAAAATTAAAATATAGCATTTTGAAGGTAATGCTCCTTTAAATCCTTATTGTACATAAAAAAAGCTGTGTGTTATTTGTCTTCTTTTCGACGTACAATGACTTTGGTGATGTAATTTATGGTATATGCTGTTCAACGTATAACAATTAGGGATGCCAGATGTCCCGTTTAATATGGATTGCTCCTTATTTCATTGCACTGTCCCGGAAAGCTGTGTTGCATAATTGTCCCGTATGTTAGTGCTTTGACGCAGGGCCGCCAACATGGAGGCAGAACTGGGACAAATGTCCTGTGCATGGTGGCTGTGAGGCGCCGGCCACCGCACACTGGAAGTTGGACCAGGCCAGAGGTTGAGCCCAACTTTTGTGTCTGGCTGCCTGGCCTCCATTTGCTGCTGGGCCTCAGCTGCTGTGGTGAAGCCTCGCCACTCACCACCTGAAGTTGGGGTCGTCCATAAGTCGGTCTCAACTTCCGCATTCGTGTGCGGGACCGGTACCCTTGCATGTCATATCAATGTATTATGAATCAGGCTTTTTATATATTTATTTAGTATACTTAAAAATATGCAATAACAGTTAAAGTAGCAATCCACGCGGCTCAACATTTTCCCCTTTTTTTCTTACTTGAACCAGAGTTGCTCTGTGGTTTCCAAACATCTGGGGGCGCCCCGGTTCCCGTTGCCCCGGTCACAGGCAGAATATCTGCCCGCTAGACACAAAATGGCTGCTAGGCCAGAGTTTGCTCTGAAAGCCAGTAGAAATCCGCTTTCGATTGATGACCCCACGGTTACGTTTGTAGTCCTGACGGCCATGTTTATAGTTTTTTGTATCAAAACCGGCACACACAAGAAAAAACAAAAAACAGGGTACCAATGATGAGCTCCAAAGGACCCCCGTTTCAGGTAAGTTATTTTATTTTTGGCCAGCTATTCATTTATATGTGGATTTAGGTGATTCTGTATTTGTTTCTATATAGGATTGGTGACCTATGTGTTAGTTCACCCTCCTTATACACCTGTGTTCATTGCAGTGCCCGTGTCAGGGGTCCATGCCATATTTTAATTATTCTGTACTGTTTTTTTAATGTTCTTGTGTCAGCTTAATAAATTGTTATTTCTCATTTTTGGTACATCGGAGTGCTCATAACGGGTTTCTTTCTTCTCATGCCTCCCTATTATCATTGGCCTGTGAGCACCGCCGGACATGGTAACTATATCTTTATATACCGGCTTATTGTGACCGCTTTCATTAATAGAGTGGATGCGAGGTCACACACACACACACACACACACACACACACACACACACACACACACACACACACACACACACACACACACACACACCTCTATCCCAAAGGGAGAAGCGCAGGGATTCACTTTGTTTTTCACATTTGTATGGCCAATCTCTTCGCCAGCTGCATGCTCCCTACTTGGAGAAGCGCAGCGATTATATATTTGTTCTACAAACACATATACATACATACATATACATAGCTGAATAGCAAAAGCCCACCAAATACCTCACAATACACTGCTGAAAATACAGGTCTCTCTGAAGCAGTTCTAGATGGCTACATCCCAAAATATCATGCTACAGGTATAAATCTCACACACAAAGTGTAGCAGCAGCTCAGAGGTCGACACTGTGTGGCTACAATATATACAGGCACATAGACCAGTGTAGTCAGCTCTGAATAGGTGTCAGATAAACTATGTATCAAAAAAAGTCACAATACAAGCCGTTTTCTGCAACTGAAGCTGCTGGAACTGCTGCACCAAGATGGCGGTGCCACGCTTCAAAACATCACCGTCGTGATGTCATCAAACCTCGACGCACATTTAGCGTGACACGACCCTGCTACACTTACATAGTAGATGATATTGAAAAAATACATATGCTCATCAAGTTCAACCTATGTTAAATTGAGACGACAGATACTTTATCCTATATTTGTACTTGCGGTATATTGATTCAGAGGAAGCCAAACAAAAAACCCCAGAGTCATATCATCCAATGATAAGGGGAACAATAAATTCCTTCCTCATTCCAAATAAATCAGATTTCTCCCTGAATCAAGATCCTTCCCATATTTATTTATTTGGTACTGTATATACCTGTATACCTTTCCTTTCTAAAAAGTTGTCCAACCATTTTTGAAGATATCTATTGCATCTGCCATCATAGTCACATCATAGTCTCCCCCTTAATATAGTTCTGGTTCTTTAGGAACAGGTACACAGGTAAATGTCTTCTTAATTAACCATGGTTGCGTTGCTTATTTATCTTTAACACATCAAACTCCAAAACTAAGGCTCCAAGGAGGGTTATATGAAAATTACAAAAGTGATGAAAAGATTAAAAATATTCTGTAGTGCACCAAAAAAATACAGCTGCAGGCAAGAATTGCACAAGGTCTATGGACAATTGACCTACTTGAAGATAAAGACTTCTGCAACGTGATTACCTTGACTAACCCAAATTTGCTAAATACACCAAAGACAATCCATATCCCTACACTAAGCCACAGAAAGGAGATAACAGGGAAGTGCTGAGGAGATATAGCTAGGGCAGGGGGGAAATTGAATATGGATGAGTAAGAATGATGTAACAATAAAGAAGAAATAGTTTTCTTCATGTATATACAGTACAGGCGGATTTAACATTTTGCCGTCCATTGGCACTTACCCGGAGCCGCCGCCGCCTCCTGCGCCGCAACATCACGTGACAATGTGTTTCCATGACAACGCATCACTTTGTGGCATCACAGCGTAATTTTACGCAGTGATGCTGCAAAAGGAGGAGGCAGCACGAAAGAGAAGGTAAGAGATCTTTACAGAGGACCCATGCTCTCCCCCAGTAATCAGTGGGGAAGAGAGCGGGGCCTCAGAATGCCGCCCCCACATGTTGCCGCCCTAGGCCTGGACCTATCAGGCCTTACAGAAATGTTGCCACTGGGTGGGTGGGTTGCGTGTGTATGTGTACACACACACACACACACACACACACACACACACACAGAGGGTTCACAGTTTTAGTGTTAGGACCTGCATTTTTGGTTTACCTTGACGTTGGAATGCAGGCTTCCGACACTTTGGCCAAAGGGTTTAACTAAATAAACAAGTTATTACTATTATTATTCAAGTATTTATACTTTATACTCATTACCATATATGTTTTGTCAATTTGATGTAGCATTGGGCACCAGTGTCTTCTGTTGTACGTATACATTTGCCACGCTCAGTAGCACTCATTTTGGCATAAATATATATTCATGATGTGGTGGATGTAGGAGTTTGAGCTATCTGGGAATGTGTGTTAATTAAAATATATATCTATATACATATTTGTGCCTTAGGAGAAACTCTGTGTCAAACTTACACATGTTCCTAAAGATGGCATTATTAATATTTTTCTTTGGGTGTTATGGTTTCTTTGGCAACCCTTGGATATTTTAATCTAACAGTGGGACTGTAAGAGATGTGTGCAGAGGTTAATATAATGGAGACCGATTAGAGTGAAATTCTATCGGCTTTATTGGGCCTGTTCCTTTATCCAGGCAAAAACATACAAAAAAAACAATAAAATAACAAGCCCCTATCTATCCCTTTGTACGGGCTAACTTACTCCCCCAGACCCTATCTGCAGGACTGGAGGGATATTCCCATTACCAGCATATCACCCCAATGTCTCAGGAGGTACCTTCCATGTCAGTCTCTGGCAGGTTCCTGGGTCCTCTGTGTCCAGGAAATATAGGTCTCTGGGTGTCTTGATCTCAGCACAGCCTTTGTGCTCAAGACAGTGTCTGTGTGCAGACTTCTCTGCTTTCCAGTGTCAGCCCAAATGTGAGCTAAGGAATCCCTCTCCTGTTTCCAACAGGAGGCTTTTCTTAGAGCTCTAATGTGGCCAGGTGGAGTCTAGTTAATTGTGTGTCTGCAATTAACCCGCTCCATGCTGGATTTAGAGGCAGTTTCTCTCAAACTGTGTTAAGTCCCTATTACAGGGACCATGTTTGTCCAGTATCAGGAATGAAAACTGCCATTAAAGCTTTTAAAAAAGCTTAAGTAGTCATATTTTTTTTTTAAATTCATTCAATAATATGCATCAATACCATCTACACACTTGACGGTGAGGGGGGATAACCAGGCTCACTAATAAAGGTTGCGTTGTTTGGTTACCTCTGATCCATGTATTGGGGCTCAGGAGTGTCAGCTCTTGAGCCTAACTGTTGTATAACCATATTGTAAAATTATGTGGCAATAAAGAATTTATGTTTTTACCTTTACAGGAGTGCCAGCAAGCAGAGATTGCTTGGCTATGAGTTTCAAGGGGGGTTTTGCCGAGAAAGTGTTGTCAGACTGTGCCTAGCTAGTCGGGGTCCAGAGTTGCTGGATACCCCAAAAATGTACCCGTGAATCAGGTCGAATTCCCAAATACATATAGGCACATTGTCCCGACAAAATCTCCCCTTCAAAACGCATGCGCGACTCACCGCTAGGATTCCCTGCTTCAGCACAGACCAGAAAGGTAAATGGGGCATAAGGATGTGAGGTGTCCCTGAACTTGTCAAGGGGTTCCTATGTTAAGGGGGATAACTAATTAATGCTCAGATCACCCAGAACTCGTATAGGGGTTCTGGGGTACTCCAACCATAAGGTTGTGAGGAGTTTTAAAAGTCCAAGTCTATTTGCAGTGTATGGGGAATATGGCTAGTAAGAAATAAAGTGCAGCTTTTTATTCTATTTCCCATACCAGAAGACTTATGAAAGTTTAAAGTGTATATTTTATTATTATTATTGTTACAAGTATTTTCTCGTACTACAGAACTGGTTTGTTAAAAAAAAAATAATAAAAAACATACACACATGTAGGATATTGCTTGAACTGCAGCCTTTATAAATGTATACTAAAATGTACAAAAATACAACACGGACACACAGAGTTGAATTAAAAAACAAATTGTTGGTCTTCCAGCACCAGAAGGTGTCTTATGGCGGAAGAGTGCTTACAAAGTGCACAAGAAATAGGTGTTATTGCACCTTTTTTACACGTGGCTAATGCATTTACAATGGAGGTTGCTCCCGCCTGTGTGCTGTGTGTTTGCCCTGCTGCAACGTAACAGCGGGAGCATTAACATCTGTATGAGCCTGTAGACGGACGTTCACAGAGGTACACAATTGGAGACTTTTATAAGGTGAGATTATAATAAGGCTTTATTGTGCCTTTTCCTTTTCATCAGGAAATCCATCCAAACACAGGGGGGGGGGGAACAAAGCTTCTATTCACTTGGGAGTATTTCTAGTGAAACACTATGCAATAATTCACATCTCCCTTAGTCAAGCATTTCTCCCAGCCCCAAACACATAGCATGAAATAAGCAGATATAAGAAGTCTCTTAAGAATGAAAGTCTTATCTGTTTCTTGGAGGGAAAATCTTCTCAGTTCCTGGTTCAGCTCCCTTCTCTCAGGGTGTGTCAGCTTCAGGTTTAGTAGTTTTCCCTGTGTCTTGAAATCAGCTCTGCTGTGTTTTCTGGCAGAGCTCAAGACAGGTCAGCTCCAGAGATCTGTGTTCTTCTTGGTCAGTCTCTCCTGGGAGACTCAAGAACCTCTGCTCTGTCTCCAAAGGTCAGCTCACAAGTGAGCTTAGGAGTCACTTCCTATCTCAACAGACAGGCTTTTGTAAGCAATCTAAATCAGGCTGGTGGTGTTTATTAATTGACTACCAGCAGTTAACCACCACACTGCTAGACTAAAGGCACATTACTTGAACAGGGATTACTCCCCTGCTACAGAGCCATATTGTTAGTACACAAACAATATCTGTTTCTCATTTCTGTCTGTGTTCTTTGTTATAGCTACATGTTGTTTCTGGCCAGTCAATTCCCAGAGCACCATATATATGTTTTTATGTTTAAAGTATGCTTAAGTGCCTATTTTACGAAAATACTGAAAACAGGATTTAAAAAAAAAATCTAATTTCGATTTTACTGCAATAATTGCTGCTGTGACACATCTGCACATAGTTGAGTAACCTTAATAACAGATTGTGGAGTAAGTTCAAAGGAGCAAGATCCACAGCGCTCTGTTAAATCAGGGCACACAACGTTACCTAAATAGGCAACAGACCTTATTTCTCTGGAGTTTAAAAAGTATCCACTAAGCTAATTATATGCAAGAAAAACATCTGTTAGTTATCTAATTAGAATAGGTTTAACACCATGTTAAGCTTAACATGGAGGGAGGGGTGGAAAGGAGGGACTTATTTTGCTGACATGTATGCACCTTGGGAAGGTGTTTTGGGCTGGAGAATAGCAGCTGAGATTTGGTTCCTTTTTTCTGTTGGATAACATCACCTGCTTACCGGGCCGTAGAGCGGGAGCAATGGTGGAAAGGACGTTCTGCTGTTCATTTCCAGATTGTGACCCCGGGTGGTGTGAATGCCTGTCTTACAGCTGCTTATATATACAGTAGGATACCAGGATATCCATGAGGAGAAAGTTAGAGTGCTGAAGGAGAGAGAGGCAGGGGCGGATTTACTATTAGGCAGAGTGGGCTATTGCGGCAATTTTGGGGGGGAGAAAATGTGGGTGTGTATGAGAGAGCCTTAACTTTTCCGGAGAGGCCCCCTCCTGTAGTGCTGCAGCAGAAATGTAAGTCTGCCACTGGAGAGAGGTGGAAATAATTGGGGACATCATAAGGTATTGAGGTATTAAAGGAAAGTGAGGGGAGGGAGAGAGAGAGATAAGGGGGAGAGAAAGAAGGGGATTGGGGAGGTGAGAGGAGGGGAGGGATGAGGTTGGTTTCTTAGAACTCCTGAGCAACACTGGGTACTTTCAGCTAGTAATAGAATGAATGGAGTAATTGCTGTGGGGAAATGTTGGATTTTTGAAGGAGCCAGAGTGAATTAACCCAATATGCTCCTACTAGTGGGACCCGAGAGATCATGTACGTATGAGCAGTAATTAATAGATATAGATACATTATATATATATATATATATATATATATATATATATATATATATATATATATATATATATATATATATATATATATATATATATATATATATATATATATATATATATATATATATATATATACACACACATTATATACACACACACGCTGATTTGCGATTCTATAACAACATACAGCAGGGCCCCGCTTCTCGGCGATCCGCCGATACCGAGAAAGAGGCCGCCATGTTCTCGCATGTGTAGAACGGGCCGGCCCGGGGCGCGCATGCGCAGAATGGAGGGGTTTCCTTCTGTCGCGCATGCGCAGAACGGCACATTGCCGGTCTGCGCATGCGCACCTAACGAAAATCGCCGGTTCCACTTTCCGGCGGGTCCTCGGAACAGAACCCGCCGTATTAGTGGGGCCTTCCTGTAGATGACTGCTTTTTATTGTCCAATAGATACCCACTTCTCTAGCTATTTTATGTGCAGACTTGCATTTCTTTGTCTGTTTATGCTGTGTGTAATTTCAGACCCTTGCAGATTATTTTTACTTTTTGATAGTCTGCTAATAGGCCTATAATAATTTTGATGTGTGTTCATGTATCTTGTCTTTTGTCTTAGGGATATGGTCTATTGACGTCCATGAAAGGCCCCAATTTTTAAGGGTTTTTATATGATCTACATTTGGGGGCATTTGCTGTGCATAATACCGGACATTACATGTGAAAAACTTTACATCAATTCAATTAGTATTTGTTTGTGCTTTATCATCCTTATGAAAATAATACAAAAGGGAGCCAACTAATAAGGACAATGTCACAGATCATAGTATTGTTCTCCTTATACACTGGCGATTGACAGTGCCAGTAGCCCTATAATCCCCCACGCTCATAGAAAATAAGTAAATAGCGGGGATATGACATGGTTAAGACCAGGATGGCTGTCATCTGGATGATCTTGCAGTTCATAAAATGAAGAGGGGGAAAAATAGGTGGGGCATATTTAAGTAGTATTTTGTTAATCTCTTAATAACAGCATTTTTCTTGATCTCTACAAGCAGATCTCCACCACAACAGGCATCCAATAACTTTCACTAAATAAAGAAACTATATGTTCGTAGCAAAATGCAGGGGGAAAAAAAGTATAAAGGGGTCATTCATAAATGCATTTGCTACAGAAGCACCCATTATTTGTGGCGGTAGGAACAAGTTACTGGGCTTAACTGTGCAGGAATGGGTTTTGAGAACATATGTATGTGTACCACGTTAATTTATATGTTACATTTATCAAACCCTTTTCAGCAGTTTTGAACACAGGCGTCCTGCAGTAGGAGCTCGCAGCTGGCAGCTTTTTCATCTGGTTTTACATTTTCTTGGACTATGGAGACTGTTATTCTATAGGTCTTGCCACATCATCCACTTTAGTCCAGTGGTTCTCCAGGCTATTAGTGCATTAGCACAATGTTGTTACACTCGGAGAATACGTTTTTTTTCTAGGTATTACAGTGCCTTACTGCAATTTTATGAGACAGTTTCGAGTTTGCTTAAAATTCTAGATAATTCATACTGCAATGGTCTGTTCTAGTCTGTGCTCATATAAGTAGAATTTATACTTGTGCACTGCTAGCATAATGTTAATTCTTCTTGAGTGAACTAGAGTTAGGGGTTATAGTATTTATACTGTACTGCATTTTGTTGGACAGCCTGTTCTTATAGAGGTAGTGTCAGACACAATTGGTGTTTGTAGTACCCCACTGTGGGATATCTATCTATCTATAGACATTACCCCTTTTTGTATCCATTGATGTTTGTTCATATTATTAGGGAACTCCTGATTGTGACAGGGGTAAGGGAAGAACCTAGATCGGATTGATCTAAGGGAACGGGCCAGAAGAAGGGGCTAGGTGCCCCGAACCTATCGTTTCCCTCCTTATCCCCCTCCCCTTTTGTTTCCCCCGTCTATCCTACCGTGGTTCCCTTCCCTCACATAGGATTTTTGTTCTGTGTATTATGTAACATAGGAGTATGTGATTTTGATCTGCCATTTAGTCCATAGCTGTCATTTGCACATCATGGATATGTGTTGTTGTTTGCCTTGTACAATCTTTATATATCGGTAAAAATTCTTATTTTAACATCCTCTCTCTACCATTCTTTCTTGGAGTGCTGGGAACAAATTCTTTGTTCTATATTGTAAAGTTGGAGGGAATCAGGGTTCCTCCTCGTTCCCGTGCACCATTCAGGCATTTACCTCTTTATATGCTTCATTTTTAGGTGTTGCTAAATTTTTTATACTTTCTACATATTACACACACACACACACACACACACACACACACACACACACACACACACACACACACACACACACACACACACACACACACACACACACACACACACACACACCATTATTCTGTCATTATAATTTGAAAAAAATGACAAGCACCATCGCAGGTCGTGTTTATGGCGGAAATTATTTTTCTCCAAAAACATCCAATATACCGTCACACTTTACATAAGAAAGAAAATAGATTTGAGGTATCCTCACTCAGATCCCGCCCCATGTCTGACATGTTGGGGTTGGTGCATTGCCCGACTTTGCCACTGACAAATACTGCTAATAATAGGTTTTTTTCCCCCCTGTATAGTGCCGACAGTGTACCCAGCGCTGTACATAGAATTTTTGCAGGCCCACATCCCTGCTCAATAGAGCTTACAATCTCTTTTTTGGTGCCTGAGGCACAGTGAGATAAAGTGACTTGCCCAGGGTCACAAAGAGCCGGCACCGGGATAATAACCTAGAAGACATTTCTTTCCTACAGTAGGACTCTCAATACCAAATTTTAGACATTAAGGTTTTTTTAATTTAATAGCAATAGTGCCGATCAAGTCACTACGACACGGAAACTCCCTTAGGCCTCGTCCCCACTGCTTGCGGCTACGGCGCGAACAAGATACGGTCCCAGTCACTGCGCCTGCAGAAAACGTGATGCGCGTCCACATTTGCCAAAAGACAAGATTTTTGTCTTTTGGAGCGGTGGCCGAGCGTTTGCCACGTCACTGCGGCATTTCAGCTAATGAGGGCGAGACAGCTGTGTGACGTCATGGCCACGCCACCCCCCTCCCCCCCCCCACACATCTCAATCTCCTGCTCTTCTCCTGACGCACAACCACAGACCATAGGTCGCGGCTGAAACTGTTGCACGTGCCGCCAGCTGCTCCGAAGCGCGCGCACAGCCCTGAAGTCAATGCGAGTTTCCGTGCGTTAGTGCCGCGATCTGTAGCATCGCAGTGAGCAGCTGTAAATATTTCCTACAGTTAATAATGCTTCAGTTCTCGTTTTTTTACGCCACGGCTGTTCATGTACAATTTTGCCAGCAGTCGCAGGTGGCCACACACTGTAGTCACGGTTATGAAGTGAGCACACAAAGCTTGTAAAACAGAAAATTGGATCAAGCTGCCACCTCTCTCATGCTCTTTGCCTATGTTTGGCATTTATTCTAAAAATTAACAAACAACTAAATAAATGCAAAAAGGGTTCTTTAATCTAAACCACAAAATAATGAAATACAAAAAATAATGACTAAAACAAAAACAAAAAAAGTTAGCATTTCATGCCTGTTCCAAAGTATCGATGTACATCAATTCATAGCAAAATCAATCGTAGCTATGCTAGTGTTCCAAGGATTTTGCTGTACCCAACGGTGAGCACCTACTGAAAATATAACCTTTCAAAATCAGGTGACTTCATGGTCCAAATAACATTTGTTTAGATTGCATTTATTCTTATCCTTGCATCAGTCCCATCAAATTGTATTTCCTACAGCATATGTGGCCAGAATAAATCCCCTTGGGGCTTTACACCTTAAACACTGGATGGACACCCCTGTTCTACAAATAACTGTACAGCTAACAAGTGTAACAACTTATCAGTGTGCACTGACACCCCTTACTGATGTATAGTGCTGCATTTCCAGTAACATTCAGGGAGGGGGACCCTAGGCAACATTTGCTTTGTATTAGAAGATAAAACACAAGGTACCATTAGTAACAGCCTACCTCCACAATAAGTGGTATTTGATTCCTGAAGTGCCATCTGCAGGGTCCTCCATGCTGCTCTAAATAAGGGTTTCCTCAATAAACATTTATGTGGGTCAGTTATCCGACTCGCAACACTTCCAACTGTTCAGCTCCAGCAGCAAAGTAAAAACTGAAGAGAAGTAGGGAAAAGAAAAACTGAATCTGCCCTGCACAAGCCTGTTTTTGTCCCGCACTCGGTCAACGGGATCACTGATTGCGTAAGCTTCTTACCTTTGGCCCTCATCCCCACCCCTTTAGTGAGAGTGACCCTGTGACATCACTTCATGCACTCATTCAAATGGGGCAATATGGAGCCAAAAGCAAAAGCAAGGCAAGAAATAAAAGTACAAAAGACATTACACGGATTTGTTTGAGTCCTTTTGCCCAATTACATAAGGACCGCCTTCGTCTTCTTGAGTTCTAAGTGTATTATGAAAGGCAGGGCAGGCCCACCACGTCAACGCATGAAGTAATCTTATACTATATTAGTGAAAGCACTGTATGTTTGCCTGCCTGCCTGCCTGCATGCATGCATGCCTGCCTGCTGGATGTCCGGTGTCCCTAGCGGCAATCTCATTGGTCCCTTGGCCCGCCCGCCCCCGCACACCTCTCATTGGCCTCACACACTCACACCACCCCCTTGGCCCGCCCCCCACACCTCTCATTGGCCTGAGGCGGAGTGACGGGCCAAAGGTCCAAAAAAATAAATAACACACACACACACACACACACACACACACACACACACACACACACACACACCTCTCTCCCCATCACCTTTTCCCCCCTCCCCAGCGGCATCACCTCTTCCCCCTCCCCAGCGGCATCACCTTTTCCCCCTCCCCAGCGGCATCACCTCTTCCCCCTCCCCAGCGGCATCACCTCTTCCCCCTCCCCAGCGGCATCACCTCTTCCCCCTCCCCAGCGGCATCACCTCTTCCCCCTCCCCAGCGGCATCACCTCTTCCCCCTCCCCAGCGGCATCACCTCTTCCCCCTCCCCAGCGGCATCACCTCTTCCCCCTCCCCAGCGGCATCACCTTTCCCCGCTCCAAATCACCTCTCCCCCCTCCAAATCACCTCGCTTCCCGCAGCTGCCACGCGGCGCGTAAGATGGCGGACCCCCTTCCTCCCTCGCGGCGCCGAGTCAGACGGTGGCGGCGCCCGGAAGTACAGGTAGGTGTCGCTCCCCACCTCCGGCGCCAAACGGAACTGAGAAAGGGCGCATCAACTGAGGTGTGTGTGTGTGTGTGTGTGTGTGTGTGTGTGTCACTGTCCACTGCCCCCCCCTCCTATCCACTGCCCCCCCCCTCCTGTCCACTGCGTCCCCCCTCCTGTCCACTGCGTCCCCCCTCCTGTCCACTGCGTCCCCCCTCCTGTCCACTGCGTCCCCCCTCCTGTCCCCCCTCCTGTCCACTGCCCCCCCTCCTGTCCACTGCCCCCCCCTCCTGTCCACTGCCCCCCCCCTCCTGTCCACTGCCCCCCCCCTCCTGTCCACTGCCCCCCCCCTCCTGTCCACTGCCCCCCCCTCCTGTCCACTGCCCCCCCCCCTCCTGTCCACTGCCCCCCCCTCCTGTCCACTGCCCCCCCCTCCTGTCCACTGCCCCCCCCCTCCTGTCCACTGCCCCCCCCCTCCTGTCCACTGCCCCCCCCCTCCTGTCCACTGCCCCCCCCCCCTCCTGTCCACTGCCCCCTCCCTCCTGTCCACTGCCCCCCCCCTCCTGTCCACTGCCCCCCCTCCTGTCCACTGCCCCCCCCCTCCTGTCCACTGCCCCCCCCCTCCTGTCCACTGCCCCCCCCTCCTGTCCACTGCCCCCCCCCCTCCTGTCCACTGCCCCCCCCCTCCTGTCCACTGCAGGAAATGCAGGGGGAGGAATCCATGCCTTTGAGGCGCCCCCCCCCCTCCCTTTGACGCCCCCCCCCCTCCCTTTGACGCCGCCCCCCCCCCTCCCTTTGACGCCGCCCCCCCCCCTCCCTTTGACGCCGCCCCCCCCCTCCCTTTGACGCCGCCCCCCCCTCCCTTTGACGCCGCCCCCCCCCTCCCTTTGACGCCCCCCCCTCTCCCTTTGACGCCCCCCCCTCCCTTTGACGCCCCCCCCCCTCCCTTTGACGCCCCCCCCCCCTCCCTTTGACGCCCCCCCCCCCTCCCTTTGACGCCCCCCCCCCCCTCCCTTTGACGCCCCCCCCCCCTCCCTTTGACGCCCCCCCCCCCTCCCTTTGACGCCCCCCCCCTCCCTTTGACGCCCCCCCCCTCCCTTTGACGCCCCCCCCTCTCCCTTTGACGCCCCCCCCCTCTCCCTTTGACGCCCCCCCCCCCCTCCCTTTGACGCCCCCCCCCCCCTCCCTTTGACGCCCCCCCCCCCTCCCTTTGACGCCCCCCCCCCCTCCCTTTGACGCCCCCCCCCCCTCCCTTTGACGCCCCCCCCCCCCTCCCTTTGACGCCCCCCCCCCCCTCCCTTTGACGCCCCCCCCCCCCCTCCCTTTGACGCCCCCCCCCCTCCCTTTGACGCCCCCCCCCCCTCCCTTTGACGCCCCCCCCCCCTCCCTTTGACGCCCCCCCCCCCTCCCTTTGACGCCCCCCCCCTCCCTTTGACGCCCCCCCCCTCCCTTTGACGCCCCCCCCCTCCCTTTGACGCCCCCCCCCTCCCTTTGACGCCCCCCCCCTCCCTTTGACGCCCCCCCCCCTCCCTTTGACGCCCCCCCCCTCCCTTTGACGCCCCCCCCCCCTCCCTTTGACGCCCCCCCCCCCCTCCCTTTGACGCCCCCCCCCGCCTTTGACGCCCCGCGCGCACACACTGACTGACTGCCGCACGCACGCACACACTGACTGACGCGCACACAAAGCCTGACTGACGCACGCACACACTGACTGAGGCACACACTGACTGTGTGTGCGTCAGTCAGTCTGTGTGTGTTTGTGTTTCTGCCTCAGACTCACTGACGTGCGAGCAAACACACAGTGACTGACGCACACACGCTACATGAAGCTGTAAAGGAGGGAGGGAGGGGGGGGGACTGGATTGATGTGAATGGGGGACAAACAGAGAGAGGGGGGAGGAGAGAGAGGAACGGGAACATTACATCCCGGGCAACGCTGGGTCTCTCAGCTAGTAGAATATAAAAAGGAAAATATAACATCACTGAGTTCCCAGCTGGCAATGTATGGGCGCGGAATAACTGGTAGGATATAATAATGTATAGAGAGTGACCATTGCTCTTTTAGGCTGTGCCTATAGTGCCAGCGACGTTGCGTCAAAACAAACGGAGTGCCGCCGTCGCGTGCGCTTATAGTAAATGTGACGGCTTGGTCGCGATTGCTGGACGTCATCTCAATTTGATTTTTTCCAGA
>NC_134485.1:127500415-127552915 GCF_040206685.1 Ascaphus truei
ACTCCCAACTGTCACAGGCCCGGCGCAGCAGGGGGAGAGTAAGGGGGCAAGAGAGAGGGGGAGAATGTGAGAGGGAAGAGAAAAGGAAGAGTGAGGGGAGAAGAAAGAATGGGGAGAGTGTGAGGGGGAAAGTGTAAGGGGCAAGAGGGAAGGGGGAAGGGGGGGTGAGTGAGGAGGAAAGGGGAGGAATGTAAGAGAGAGAAGAGAGAGGCGAGTGTAAGGGGGCAAGAGAGAAGGGGTAGGGTGTAGGGGGAAGGGGGGAAGGGAGGAGAGTGTAAGGGGGCAAGAGAGAGGGGGAGAGTGTGAGGGGGCAAGAGAGAGGGGGAGAGTGTGAGGGGGCGAGTGTGAGGGGGCGAGTGTGAGGGGGCGAGTGTGAGGGGGCGAGAGAGAGGGGGAGAGTGTGAGGGGGCAAGAGAGGGGGAGAGTGTGAGGGGGCAAGAGAGAGGGGGAGAGTGTGAGGGGGCAAGAGAGAGGGGGAGAGTGTGAGGGGGCAAGAGAGAGGGGGAGAGTGTGAGGGGGCAAGAGAGAGGCGGAGAGTGTGAGGGGGCAAGAGAGAGGGGGAGAGGGAAGAGTGTGAGGGGGAAAGGGAGGAGAGTGTAAGAGGAAAAGAGAGAGGGGGAGAATGTAAGGGGGCAAGAGAGAAGGGGGAGAGTGTAGGGGAAAGGGGGGACGAGTGTGAGGAGGTAAAGGGAGGTGAATGTAAGAGAAGAAGAGAGAGGGAGAAAGTGTAAGGGGGCAAGAGAAGGGAAGAGTGTGAGAGGGGAAGAGTGCGAGGGGGCAAGAGAAAAGGGGGAGATTGTAGGGGGGAAAGGGAGAAGAGAGGGGGCAAGAGAGAGGGGGAGAATGTAAAGGCAGAGTGTGTGTGTGTGTGTGTGTGTGTGTGTGTGTGTGTGTGTGTGTGTGTGTGTGTGTGTGTGTGTGTGTGTGTGTGTGTGTGTGTGTGTAAGGGGGCAAGAGAGAGGGGGGCAGTGTAAGGGGGCAAGAGAGGGGAAGAGTGCGAGGGGAGAAGAGAGAAGGGGGAGAGTGCGAGGGGGCAAGAGAAAAAGGGGGAGAATGTATGGGGGAAAGTGAGGAGAGAGGGGGCAAGGGGGAGAATGTAAAGGCAGTGTGTGTGTATGTGTGTGTGTATAACGGGGCAAGAGAGGGAAAGAGTGTGAGGGGAGAAGGGGGAGAGTGCGAGGGGGCAAGAGAAAAGGGGGAGATTGTAGGTGGGAAAGGGAGAAGAGAGGGGGAAAATGTAAAGGCAGAGTGTGTGGTGTGTGTGTGTGTAAGGGGGCAAGAGAGAGGGGGAGAGTGTAAAAGGGGAACTGTGTAAGGAGAGGGGAGTATAAGGGTAGGAGAATGTAAGGGGAGGAGAGGGGTAGAGCGCGTAAGGGGGGTAGAGCGCATAAGGGGGGGAAGAGGAAGAGAGCGCAAGGGTGGGACAGAAAGAGGGGGAGTGTGAAAGGGAGGAAGAGAGTGACACCAACGGGAGAGAGGGTTCCTTAACCAATAAAAGGTTGAAAACCGCTGCTCTAAATTGTAAATTCTCAGGAGCAGGGTCCTTGTTACCTACTGTATCTGTTTGTGCTTGTTTATTCTTATTTGCAGGTCATTCTGTTTATGTAATTGATGTCACTCTGTACCCCCAATTGTACCACACAGCAGGATATACACATTTGGGTCTATTTACTGAAGTCTCCCAGATGCAAAAGTAGGGAAAAAGCAGATCCATGTGCATCAAAGCAAAGGAATTGAAAGCAATGGAAGTTTTTCCTTTGCTAAATCTGGTGCAATTCGTTTGCACAGACTTTGCCTCAGGTTTGCTCCAGGAGACTTTAGTAAATAACCCCCATTGCTTGTGTTCTGTTTTTCGTATGACGGGGAAAGGTAGGGTTGCAGACCTCTCCGAGACATGAATGTGCTCACAAGTGGTATTTTTAGTTGCTGTTTCTCTTATGCAAACCTCACTTTCTTTTTAATTTGATGAGACCAACACTAACGATTCAAGGCTCCATGGTGCAAAATCACTGTAAAAGAATTACAACAGATTTATCATTGGCAAAAGCTCAGATGGAATTCCTTTCATTTGATAAATCCAGTGTTCTTTGCACTCTGGAGACTTTAGTCCAAAGCCCCCTTAATCTCCACAGAACTGCAAGGTTTCTGTGATGCCAGGTCCTCCCAGCACTGACTGAGTAATCCAGGAAGTTAAACACATGCTTCAGTGTAGTACAGTGCCTGCACCATGTGCTCTTTAAGGTACTCTATATACCGTACCATAGAAAAGGGCTCACACATGAACATATTTCCTTTATTTACTGAGATTTAAACCCGTCTTCTACCTCATGCACCCATCAGGTCTGGGGTTTCAGGTTGTAAACTCTTTGGGGCAGGGACTCCTTTTCCTAATGTCTACTTTTATGTATGAAGTACGTATTCCTATTATGTCACGTGTGTTACTGCCGTAAAACGCTATGTACATGGATGGTGTTCTATAAAGATATACATACATCATTGTATTTAGTGTTTACTAAATCCAACTCATGTACTTTGCTAAACATTTCTTCTTTGCATCCCTATAACATACACAAAACACACTGAGCACCGTTTCCAAGCAAGCATCCAAACATACATCTGAGCAGCATATACATGCCTTGGGGGGGAAACAGAAAGATTACTCTGAGATTACACCCGGTACATGCACATTTCATGACGCCGTGATCATAAGGCCAAGTAATAAAGTATCATATTGCATAGATGTTGATGTACACAACACTGCACCTGTAAAATTACTCAGCACCTCGTGCTTAACAGATCGTGTCAGTACTTTGTGTTAAATCATCCACTGCTTCTTGCTACTGAAGTAGGTCAATCAGAGATTACATTTGTGTGTAGTATTGTGTAATGTTTCAAGGATCCCTTCTTTAGGTTTGCAAAATGTGTGCACTCCGTTCTAATTAATGCTGGCAATGCAACTGACAGTTTTGTATGAATTGCAAGCATGTTTTTGAATGGAAAAAGGCCAATTGTCAACTGCCTCTGGTTTTAGAGTATGGTAAACATAGAGAATAAACATGACCTGCAGAATATGCTGCAAAACAGTCCTTATCTGCACAGACCGCGTTGCCAACACACTGCAATGCCCCCATCCCTTGCCTTTGATCCCCTGTGCAAAGTGTTGCCTGTAGCGCAACCATACTCAGCTCACCTGTGGGGATTACAGATCAGGAAACCCCTCTGCCCGTCACGATTTGATGTTGAATGAATGAACACGGGCCTCCGCCGGAGGATGCTCGTCAGACGGCTCGGTTCATGCCCCTTCTCTAACCTCCAATCAACAGCACTGCGTGAGCTGACAGCTACATCAGAGGGGTGGCGTGACCAAGGTTATCCCCGAGCTATCCCCAACGAACCCTGCCCCAGGAACCGGCGGGAACATCGGCTCTGATTGGCTGGGGCGCTTGTTGTTGGAACTGTGGGCGCGACCAATCAAAACTGGGCGAGGGGGCGTGGCCCAGCCTGATGGTCCGAGCGGTGTGAGTGAGTCCTCCAGTAGCAGCGGATGGAAGAGGAGGTGGTGGGAGGTGCCGCTCCTGCTGTAGCAATGAAATGATATATGTCATTGCTTACCGAACATACACGGCACACATTGGCTTCACACTGGCCCCCTCCTTCACCCCAATGCTGCTCGCTGACAAAACCAGTCGGGCAGAGAGGTTATTGTAGTTCATTTTTTTCTCCCTTTCCCACTGACGGCTCTTGTTTCATTCATAGACTGTGACTGCTGATTTGCTAAACCACTTCCACACCTAAACCATTGTAAAGGTAGACCTGGGAGACTCATTGTATAGACCTGCAATGTACTGTATACTTCGCCTGTTCTTACCTTGAAACTTGTCAGATAACTCTTCTTTACTTGAGCAATTGGAGAAAATGTAGAAAATTAAGTGTCTCCCGATGAATAAAGAGAATTGTAAGGAGTGGTAATATTATCCCTGCCTTTGAATCACAGTGTCAGCTCTCTGTGAAACGTTGAGTAAGTGTCTTCATTTCCCTGTGTCCCAGGCCCAAAAATTATATTGTGAGCTCTTACTGGGACTGACTGTGCCTTCAAAATGATGTGTACGCTACTGCGTACACTGTCCGTGCTAAATAACAAAAAATATTCTTTAAAAAATTATCCACATTTGCTTTGCCAAGATTTTATAGCAATTCGTGCTCAACATAATTTTGTTTTCTTTACCTGAACTGGAGCTGATCCATTTTTACCCGACCTGTGCGTACTTCCCTGTTTTTCAGGTCTACACCCCGATTTTCTACTGGGCAACAATACTTGATATTTACTAACATTAGCTATAAATAGAAAATACACATAATTCTAGATATATTTATAGCCTGGTCCCCCATTTGTCCCCTTGCCTTCAGAAAGGCAGCAGAGGCTGGGGAGAGTGCGGGGAGGTGTGCAGTTGCGTCCGGAGGGGCGCTGCGGGTGGTGAAGGGGTGACCGGGTCGCCGGCGGCTCCCTTCACAGGGAGCCGCCATCTAGTATTGTCCACGCATGCGCGAGATGGTGCGCATGCCCAGAAGTAAGTTGAGGTGGCCATTACCTGCATGCGCAGTGCGGGTGGTGGCCATGTTTGTACTCCCCGCGCATGCGCAGAGCACCGGATGGCGGTGGCCATCTTGCCAAGGGACTCTGCAGGGGGAACTACACTCCCCAAAATGCTGTAGGGGAATGATCAAGTGGCATGGCGCAGCCAGTAAGGCTGCTGCATTAGCTGACAGGACAGTTGGTGTGGGTTAGGACAGTTGGAGACAGAGCCAGGACAGAGAAAGGGACGGTAGGGTCTGGGTGTCAGTGGCACCCAGACTAGGTCAGATTAACCCCCTTAGGTCCAAGATAGCCCCCAATCACCTAATCAGATTGTGGCTGCTACAGGGAAACCCCTAGCTATGGACATTTCATCATTAACTGTATATAGTTAGTGTATAGTGCCATTGAAGATGCCATGTTGTGTAGCATAGCCTGCGGTCTGGGACCAGATCCAGGCATACATCATTAAAGATTTTTATTGGGACAAACTCCAGCGGGAAACCCCTCCAGAGGCAACCGTCTGCAGATCAAAGCGGGAGAGGATTCGTCCGAGCGGGGCGTGGGACCACGTCGCGGATCCAGGGACTCAGCGGCTCGGTTGACCTGGTCTGGACTGAGACCAGGGAGGTATTATATACATGTGCACGAACAGCCCAGCACACTGTGGGTAGCGCTATCCCACACGTGCTCTTTGGGGAAGGACTGCTCTGTGGACTCTAACAGGTTGAGTGCCCAGACACTCCAGAACTTTGGGGGGTTCCGCCAGGGAGGTGTTACTTTGGGAGATAGAATATTGTATGGCCATATACATATTGTTGTGTCTTGCTATGTGTCAGTAAATACTGTCGTTATATACCCAGTTGTGTGTGTGTGAAATTACTGTCTGCATCCTCCTCTAGGTTAATGGTCGAGAGGCTAAGCTCTTATTATGAGTTGCTGTCTCTCTGCTCCCATTCTGCTTGGCGGAGACTGGCCCTACATTTTGACTTTATTGGTCCTCATCTCATGAAGTTCATGGACACTAAAAAGAGAGCTTGGGATGCACTTCTCCCTTTTCTGCTGTTTGTGGTACGAGAGGTTCCCCAAGCCTCCAACAGTGTTCTCCCCATTTGAGCTCCTATGTGGACACCAACCACGTGGTATTCTAGACCTCCAAAAGGAATCCTGGGAGGAGCGCTCCCCCTCAAAGAATGCCCTCCAATACGTGATAGACCTTAGAAACTGTCTAGACATGGTAGGTCGCTTTACTAAGGAAAATATTAGGTCTGCTCAAGGACATCAAGAGAGACGTTATAACCAAAATGCTCGTATGAGCTTTTTCCAATCTGGGGACCAAGTGATGTTTCTATTACAGTACCTACTTCTGAAAGCTAACTCTTAGCAAAGTAGCAGGGTATTACCGACGCTTTATATGTAATTTTTCAGAGATTACAGCACCACTAACAGATCTTACAAAAAAGAGTGCCGCGACCCAAGTGAGGTGGTATAGGGAGTCTAAAGAGCATTCTATGTACTAAAGAAGTGCCAAACAGAGGGCCAAGTCCTTAGGAGCCCACATTTTTATGAGCCCTTTATAATAGAAACAGGAGCCTCAGAAGTAGGACTGGTTCTATCCCAAAATTTGAGGGCCTAGAACACCCTATCGTATTTATCATCTGGAAGGTAAGGTACTAGCTCGACCTGGTTTTCACTAAAAACTTCTCCGATTTCTCCATTTCCCCTTTTCCTCTCTGACCATCACCTCATCTCATTCTCTCTCTCTCTCTCTCTCGCTTCTCCCCTTCTGCACTCAATCTACCCCTCGGTTCATCAGAAACCTGCGCTCTATTAACCTACCAGACTTTGAGTCCACTTTACACTCCTCCCTCTCCTCTCTCAGCTTTGCTACAGACCCTGACAACCTGGTCAGGAACTATAACTCTGCCTTATCTTCCTCTCTTGATTTACATGCCCCGCTTTCTCTCTGCCGTCCTCGCCCTTCTAACCCCAGACCCTGCCTAAATTCTCACACACGCATGCTGCGTTCCTCAACTCGTTCCTCTGAACGCCTCTGGAGGAAATCTCACACACTCACAGACTTCCTTCACTACAAATTTATGCTATCCTGTTTCAACTCTGCCCTCTCGCAAGCTAAACACGTCTACTTTTCTTCTCTAATCAACACACACAAGTCTAACCCACGCCGACTCTTCTCTGTCTTTGACTCTCTACTCAAACCACCCTCAGCTGCCTCTTCTTCCTCCATCTCAGCTCAGGACTTTGCTGAGTATTTTAAGGAAAAGATGGAATCCATACGCCAGAAAATCCCCTCTGTTTCTTCCTCCCATCCTACACCTCTTCCTGACTCTGCTCCTGTCTTCCTTGACTCTTTTTCCACTGTCTCAGAGGAGGATGTGCCATTGTTGATCTCCTCTTCTCCCTCTACCACTTGCTGTCTTGACCCCATTCCCTCCCATCTCCTAAAACCTCTTGGTCCTACTATGATCCCTACGCTCACACACATTTTGATCTCCTCCCTCTACTCTGGTACCTTTTCCTCCTCCTTCAAACATGCAACAGTTATACCATTACTCAAAAACAGCAAGCTTGACCTTACCTGTCTTTCTAACTATCAACCTGTCTCCCTCCTGCCTTTTGCCTCTAAACTCCTTGAACGTCTTGTATTCTCTCGTTTGCTCCATTTTCTCAACACCTATTCTCTTCTAGACCCTCTACAATCTGGCTTCCGCACTGCTCACTCCATGGAAACAGCCCTCACTAAAATAACTGATGACCTCCATGCTGCCAAAGACAGAGGTTATTACACTCTGCTCATATTGCTCGACCTCTCTGCAGCATTTGACACCGTGGACAACCCTCTTCTCCTTCACATTCCCCATACTCTTGATATTCGGAACAAAGCTCTATCCTGGATCTCCTCTTACCTCTCCCATTGTACTTTCAGTGTCTCTTCTGCTAACATCTCTTCCTCCTCTATTGATCTCTCTGTGGGGGTACCCCCAGGGCTCCATCCTGGGACCTCTTTTCTTTTCTCTGTACACACTCTCTCTAGGTGACTGTAACAGGGGACTTATCCCTGTTCACAAATGTGCCTCTAATCCAGCAGTGTGGTGGTTAACTGCTGGTAGGCAATTAACTAACACCACCTAGCTGATTACAGGGGTTAGAAAAAGCCTGCCTCTGAGACAGGAAGTGAGATTCCTTAGTCCACAAATGGGCTGAACCAAGGAAGGACAGATGTCTTGAGCGGCAAGCTGACAACAAGACAAAGGGGACAAGATTCTAAACCTGGAGCCTGACATTGCCTTAGCACACAAGGGTTTGGATCCAAGAGAGCAGAGAAGCTTCCCCTACAGCAACCCAGCTAACAGATAAGACTTTTCTTATAAGACTATTATATATGTCTATCTATATATATATAAATGTCTCTATGATTTGGGCTGGTGAATCGCTGGGCTAACCACGCAGTTAAAGAGAACTGGATCACAAGTGTACATATACTCCAGAGTAGAGCGGATTTTGTTTGCTGATTTACATGTTTGCTGTGTTTAAAGCAACAGGCGCAATAAAGCCTTATTTTAATTTCACCTTAAAACAGTCTCCATTGCGTACCTCTGAACACATCTCTTACAGTGACCTAATCACATCTCTTGGGTTTAAATATCACCTGTATGCTGACGACACACAAATGTACTTTTCAACCCCCAACCTTACACCTGCTGTACAAACCAAAGTTTCTGAATGTCTCTCTGCTATATCATCCTGGATGGCCCTCCGCTGCCTTAAACTCAACATGGCAAAAACAGAGCTCCTTATACTTCCTCCCAAACCTGGCCCTACTACCTTCTTCCACATTACAGTTGGAAGTACGATCATTCACCCAGTAGCTCAAGTACGCTGCTTAGGGGTCACACTTGACTCCTCTCTCACATTCAAAATGTTTCTAAAACCTGTCGCTTCTTCCTCCGTAATATCATAAAGATACGCCTGTTCCTCTGTTGCTCGACTGCTAAAACTCTGACTCAGGCCCTCATTCTCTTCCGTCTTGATTACTGTAACCTCCTGCTGTCCGACCTTCCTGCCTCTCACCTGTCTCCCTTACAATCTATCCTTAACGCTGCTGCCAGAATCGCTCTGCACTTTCCTAAATCTGTCTCCGCGTCTCCCCTCCTGAAATCCCTTTCCTGGCTTCCGATCAAATCCCGCATCTCACACTCAATTCTCCTCCTCACTTTTAAAGCTTTACACTCTTTTACCCTTCCTTACATATCAGCCCTAATTTCTCGTTATGCACCATCCCGACTCTTGCGTTCTTCTCAAGGATGTCTTCTTTCTACCCCCTTTGTATCTAAAGCCCCCTCCCGCCTTAAACCTTTTTCACTGACTGCCACGCACCTCTGGAATGCCCTTCCCCTTAATACCCAACTAGCACCCTCTCTATGCACCTTTAAGACCCACCTTAAGACACACTTGCTTAAAGAAGCATATGAATAGCACTGTGGAAAATACTAGACACATGATACATAAATCTTGGCCCCCTGCAGATGCACTTACCAGAATGCCCTCCTACTGTCTCTGTACGTTCTCCCTACCTACCAATTAGATTGTAAGCTCCTTGGAGCAGGGGCTCCTCTTCCTTAATGTTACTTTTATGTCTGAAGCACTTATTCCCATGACCTGTTATTTATATTATCTGTTATTTATTTGATTACCCCGTGTATTACTACTGTGAAGTGCTATGTACATTAATGGCGCTATATAAATAAAGACATACAATACAATGTGAGCTATTCCGTTATCGAAAAGGAGTGCCTCGACGTAAAATGGGCAATTGGGACTGTCACGGGAGACCAGGTACTTTTTACACCATTTGCATATTACCGGGATCATTCATTAGGCAGAACAAGATAGTAAAAACAAATTGCTTTTATTTTGGTAAACTCGCGTACAACAGTTAAAATACACTTACAGGGGGTCTGGGGGGAAATCTAGGCTTTCCTAGGTGCAGTGTGCCCGCTTGGATGAGCTTACCCTGACCGGAATATACACCTGGTTCTCCTGGTCCTCTTTTCGGCTTCAATTCCTAGCCGCGACCGCTCCATTCGATTTTGAGAACTTTTGCGCAAAAGACGGAACTTAGTCTCTGCGAGGCAAACTTTTCAGGCGTTAAAATGAAGCTGGTTGCTTTGCCATCTCGAACAGAGCAACTTAGAATAGCCCACCTTAGCTTCATTGACTCAGATCATTGATTGGCTTGGATGGACTTGCTCCCTCTCTTGGTCAGCACCTTACATACACTCCGCTGGGCTATCCCTAGAATGGAGGGGGAAGGAGCAGCCAATCGAAGCGTTGGAATTCCTCCCTGTCAGCCAATAGAAAGAGGGGCTCATCCCCGTCTGACGTCAGAGGAGTAGGCGTGCCCAGCAGGCTCGACAAGCCAGGTGCGCGGGAAATATGATTGTAGCCAAAGGGAGAGCAGACTCTGGCTGCTTCCTCCTTGGCTAACTCATTGCCACCTGCGGGGCCGGCTCCACCAAGTCTGGAACTACAAAAGGTGTCCCCATGGGGTGCCCTTTGTAGTCCGGACCTGGCCATTCGCCCTTCCCTCACCCACCAAACATTTTCACACCTCTGGACATCCTCTCCTCATTGAACTATGGACCCTTTGCAGACTTGCTGGCACCTCAACTGGATGCCCGGGCAAGCTGCATAGAGCCTTATAAGAAATATATCAAACATAATAAATCATACTTTTAATACATGGGGACATTGGAGAGACTCATGACTGTAAGGGACTTAGGACTGGGATATCGGGGCTCAAAACTCAGGAGTCTGGGGGACGCTGGACAGCCCCGGTGTAATTCTACTTCTACTACCAGTAAATAGTGCCTGCACGCCAGGTAGAATGAAGGTACTACCAGTAGCTCTAGACCCCGAACTCCTGCAAACAAAATAATTGCATTCTTACTCAAATATCCTACCTAAAACTTACACACAGCAAGTTTCATGAGTCTGGGGTAAAGGGAACATGGAAAGTGGAAAAGCAGGTGTCACTTTAACTTTACATACATTGATACCTGGCCCCTAGCTTATAGTGCTTGATAGCTGCTTGGAACCCAAGGGCAACCAGATGGCTTAACCTTTCTTATGAAGCCTGGTTACCCTTGCCCGTCACAGGGGCATTGAAGCATTGTGTAGTGGGGGTTCACGTTGCCTGGTCATGGACCACGCACCCTTAAAATGGCTAAATACCATGAAGGACACGAATCCTAGGTTATCTCGATTATATATGGCCCTCCAACCCTGCTCCTTTCACATCCAGCATAGGCCTGGGAAGGAGCATGCAAATGCAGATTTTATGTCACGAGAAGGAGTGGAGAGTCGTGCTTCAGCCATGTGGGGCTCCAGCCACACACAAACAAAGGAGGAATGTGACAGGTTGAAGTCACTACGTGATAGCTATGCCTGGAAAACATACGTCTGACTGCTGCAACCAGCAATCAGAGAGTTAACCCAGTCAGAGTTTACCTGGGCAATTAGGCCTTAATTGAATGTACCTGTCAGGCAGCTTTGTACAAATTCAACTGCTAGTAGTAGGTGTCTCTCTCTGTCTCCAGATCTAACACTGAGAAGGAGGCCACTCACACAGGGTCTGCCTGCAACCTGGGTCTTAAATGTAAGCAGTTTGAACTATTCGTGATTGTTGTCACTTATGAACTGTATTTAGGGTTGCCAGATGTCCGGTTTTGAACCAGACAGCCTGGTATTTTGCCTTTGCGTCCGGTATAAAATGAGAGATAATACTTGAGATGTATGTGTCCGGTATTACCTCTCCGAACGTGTGGTGCCGGGACAAGCATTCCGGTGGCTGTGGGGGGCTCTGCAGCCAGTCAGGGCAGTTGCCACCAGGCCCAGCTCTTCCCCAGCTGTCTGTCCCATGCCAAGGCGTCTGATACTGATGCGCGCCGGGCCTCTCTGACGTCGGTGGGCACCGGAAGTCAGCCAGGCTCAGCTTCCGGCATGAGAGGGAGGCCCGGGGCGCATCAGCATCAGACGCCTCGGCGTGGACAGATAGTAGAGGGAGAAACCTGCAACTGGGGGAGAGCCAGGCCTGGCGGCAACTGCTCTGACCAGCCTCCGGCCCCCAACAGCCACCGATCCATCCCCCTGCAGCCACCGGTCCCCCCATCCCTCATCCACAGCCACCAGGCTCGGCCTGAGACCCAGGAGAGGAGGGAGGCTGACCTGGAGCCTTACCCCATGCAGGGAGCCCCATTGCCTAGTCCATTAGATGATGAGATATGCAGATGTGTTTGGAGCCTGAAGCACTATCTGGGGAGGATGGAGGAATAACCTCAGGTATGTTGAGCTGTGCGTTGAGGCAGTGCCGGGGTCTGAAGCTGTCTCCGAGGTAGGGCCGGACCCCGAAGCAGTATGTGTAGAGCAGATGGAGGTAAATGCTAGTATAGTCCCCGAGATAGAGGGATGGCTGACACCAGTCGTGTCCCACCAAGGCCGACAGGGAGGGGACCCATGAGGAAGTCACTGAAGGAGTGGAGGAGGAACAGATGCACTGTGGAATCAAGACTGCATGTGGGCAGAGCCGTGCGGAGGGTGAACAGAGCCAATTATCCGTGTCCCTGACCATACACCTGTGTCAGTCCTAGTGGAGCCAGAACCTGAGGTGGAGGGAATGTCTGAGCTTCCTCCGTGGAGAATGTGTTGGGGTTTGAGATGGAGGGAAGGTCTGAAATGCCCAAGGCAAATCTGAATTTTCTATGTATTGGAGGAGGGGGGAGGGGGTGTATTTTTAAAATGTATTAAGGGTCTATTTTTATATGTTTTGGGGGTGTATTTTTTTATGTATTGGGGGGTGGTGTATTATGTATTGGTGGGCGGATGTATTGGGGGTTGTCACGGGAGACCAGGTATTTACACCTTTTTACCAAGATCATTCACTGAGCAAAACAAGTTAGTAAAACAAATTGTCATTTATTTCATGGAAACAGACATACACACATTTGATTACAAAATACAGAAGAAAACACACTTACTGGGGTCTAGGCTTAAAAATTAGACTTTCCTAGGTAAAATAGAACAAAAAACAAAGTTTTTAGGTTGACCCAAAATGTCCTGGAACTCAAATCGGCATTCCACACGCCACCGCTCTCTTTCTTCCGGAGATGCTGAAATCCCTTGTCCGAAAGTTAGTACCAAACATCCTGGAACTGTTTTCGGCTTGCAATCCCAGCGACCGCTACGTTTTATTCTCAGAACTTTCTTTTTCTGAAGCCAGCTCGCTGCTATTTCTCCAAGAGCATTTTTTGGTCGTTTCAAATTTACCGCTGCTGTGCTCGCACTTAGAATCCCTCGTCCGGATTGGCTGAGGGTTTCTTATAGTATTTCAGAGTTCATTCATGAATTCTACAGCCAATCCGTACGTGGGAAGAATCCTACCAGCCTATCAGAGCGCAGCCAGTCTATCTAAGATGAGCAAATGTGGATTCAGATTCGGACAAGGTCATGCGCCAACCTGGCACCTCTGCCACTTGTCAGGCAGAAGCCACCCGCTGAGTTAGGCTCCTCACAGTCTGGGCTTGGGCAAATGGTGGTCCGATGACTTCCATTAATCCCAGGACATGAGTACTTGAGCCTAACTCCGGTACTCAAATGACTTTCAAACCTTAGCAACCACTGAGGCTTTCATGTCCGGGACCCGAGCAGACTTGATGGCACCAAGTTTAGTAGCCACATGGTCTCTCGGAACCGTGGACCTGGAAGTCCCCAGCTCATATACCGTGCACAAGCATTATATACTTTAAACATACCTGTTTAATTAAATATACTTTACACTATTATACTTTCTAAGTTTTTTTGTTATGAGGGATAGACTGATAATCTGTACTTGTATTCCCACTAGCCATATCCCTCACACACTGCAAACCTGACTTAGCCCTTTAACATCCTCACAGCCTTATGTACAGCTGGAGCACCTCCAGAACCCCTATACAAGGTTCTGGGTGATCAGGTCATTAACTGGGCATCCCCCCTTATACTAGGGACCCCTTTACTATTTCAGGGATACCACACGTCCCTATGCCCCATTTACCTTTCTGGTCTGTGCTGAAGCAGGGACTCCTAGCGTTGAGTCGCGCAAGCGTTTTCAAGGCAGGATTTTGACCGGAGCAATGTGCCTATATGTATCCGGGATTGCGACCTGAATCCCGGGTACATTTTTGGGGTATCTAACAACTCTGGACCCCGACTACCTAGGCACAATCGGATAAGACTTTCTTCGCAAAACCCACCCTGAAACTCATAGCCTAGCAATCTCTGCTTGCTGGCACTCCTGGAAAGGTAAAACACAGAAAATTCTTTATTGTCGCATAATTTTACACAATGCATTTACAAACACTGGGCTCAAGAGCTGACACTCCCGAACCCCAATACATGGATCAGCGGTAATAAAGTGGCTTAACCTTTATTGTGAGCCTGGTTACCCCCTCACCGTCACAGGGGTGTATTATTTAATGTGTACTGGGGGGTGTCATTTCCATTTGTATTGGCGGGGGTGGTGGGTGTCGCATCTTTTACCATTGTGTCCAGTATTCTTGGAGAAGCCATCTGACAACCCTAACTGTATTAGGATGTGCCAACAAGGGCCCCAAAGCCCACATCACTCCCTAATCAGACCCCCACGAAACGGCCCTACTCACAGACTATATGATTTAACCTTTTTATGCTCACACAAAGCTAGTTTGTTTTCCACTTGTTTTGACTGAATAAACGCCGGTGCACCTCACTGATGATGAAGCCCTGAGAGGGCTCCAAAACATTGGATACATTTGGATATGGATTAAATACCCCTTTTCTGTTCACCATGGCAGTGGGCACCGTAGGGTTATGTCTATCCCCAGCTGAGTAGAACATGAAAATGAATTCTTGCAAGTAGGCCATAAAAGGCCCCTCCCAGTACATGCAGATAGTCTTTTTCCTGTCCTACAGCAAGGAGTAGAGTTTGCTTTTTTTTTTTTTAAAAGACTCACCGGACTGTAGTTTTTGCAGTCAAGCCATGGGGTTCTCAGCCTCTTTCCTCCTGAAGCTCCGTCAACGCACCATTGGTGGTTGGCAAGACGGAGGCCCGTGTGAACAGGCAGAACAGCGGGCGTGTCATTGAACATAGCGGGCAGATAGCAGGACTGTAGAGCACATCAGAAGCTCATATATATTCACCGCAGAGGCGTCTTAGAACACAGCGGAGTGGGGGAGACAGACCGACAAGGCGTCTCATGTGAGTGCATAGCACGCACTGGATCCCACAGGCGGGCACGTGCACGTGTACATGAGAAGCCAAGCGCACCGATTGGGTGGATTGACGCTGACGTCAGAGTGACAGAGCGACGGCACACAGAGCTGTGTGAAAGTGTCCTGGACAAGCAGTCGCAGCATGGAACGCGGGCAGATAGGGGAAATCAGCTGCAAGAAGCTGAAAGAAATGGAAGCTGGGGGCAGTAAATCGTCTCTTACAAAAACGAGGTGAGTCCTTAGTTTACTAGAACATGGAGAAAAATGAAAGAGCTGATATCATGTTACTGAAATAAATATTTTGTCACTTTAGTGCTATGATTATACAACTGGAAGAAGGAACTTCTAAGGGGGCAGTAGAGTCCCTGCATCAAAAGAAGAAAGCTGCTAAAAAAACTAAATGGTGTGCAGCATGTGAAAAACATGCGTTAGAAGCCAAGAAGCTTTGTACAGGCTGCCTTAAAGCAGCAACAGGAGAGTCAAATGAACAGATGAATACTTTTCTATAATGGATGTAAGATACAGTAAAGCAGAGAGTGGAGTCTGCGGTGCAACAAGCAGTGAAACAAGTGCAAAAGAGAGCAAGGTCTCAGACCAGCCTGGATATAGTAAGAGACTCCTCATTGGACGAATCAGAGATGATATATCACAAAGTGTTCGAAAGGGATTGTGATTCTTCAGAGCAAGAAATGCAGGCTGAAGAATCAGAATTTAATTTAGAAATGGTGGATCCTCTTCTAAAGGCAATGAGAGAAACATTAGAATTAGAGGATACAGAAGAAGGTACTCAGAAATCAGATAAATTATTTTGAACAAAGCAGAAGAAAAACAAATGTTTTTAAATTCATCAAGTTGTAGGGATGTCCTGGTTTGCCTCTCTACCTCCGCTGCAGGGTGCCTCTTGAGGGAGCGTTCGGATGTTCTGCGGCGGCCCGGCAGCACAGGGCGCCGCCATGTTGTTGCACAATAGTCCGGCGCGACTATTAGAGCGGAGAGAGTTTGCGCATGCGCAGTGCAAAGAGCGCGAACAGCTGGCCAATCACAGGGAGGCTTTGCAGTAAACTACAACCCCCAGGAGCCTCAGCGAAGTCACCTGATGCCAGGGAGCGAATAGGATTGCAGGGATTGCTGTCAGGCAGGAAAGGGAAGCGTGGGGGAGAGACCACGCTAGTCAGAGGGCACCGGAGGAGCAAGGGGAGAGGTTGTGTGTGTGCAGGGGGTCAGTGACCCACCTGTGTAGGCCAGATTCCCCCTCAGGCCCCAGTGTATACCCAGAGTCACCATAAGCTTGTGGTGCGGCAGGGACGCCCTATATAGGTAGCGACATCTAGTCACTTACTGCATAGACAGATAGGGACACAGTGTCGCGGAGCTGCGGTGGTGACAGTCATTTGGGCCCAAGCTGCTGGACATCATCCACTCGTGGAGACTGCGCTGGATCGGCGGATCCTTTTCGAAGTTTGTTGCCGGTCACCGCAGTGACCGGAAGGTATTTTAGAAGTGCACCAACACCGGTACCAACAGGCGCTGATCCCGCCTTGGGGGAGGACTCTTTGGGGACACTGGGTTGAGTGACCAAAGGACTGAGCCTATATATATATATATATTTATGTGGACACAGTGTGGGTTGCACGCAGTGAGGGGGAAGTGACATTTTTCTTTAGGAGAGTGGCCGAGCCACAGGTGTTGTATTGCATGTCATTCAGTTAAATGCCATATTCTTTGTGTGTTATTACTTATAGCTATAAGATAAGGTTCTACCAATGCGTATTAGTAAACAGTTACAATCTGACGTGTGTTACCATTGTTCTTGCCTAGGGGAATCTCACTTATTGGGGATCCTGGGTAAGTGGGGGTGCTGCCAAGACTATTATTATTACCCCAGGCTCCCAGTTAGCGGAGGCCCAGATCTCGCTGAGCCAGCAGGTGTGTACAGTACCAGTAGTCACTCTAGAGCAGCAGGAGAGAGGACTACAAAGTAATCAAAGATATGATACAAATGGAATTGTCACAGCCGGATAGAAAACTAAATATTCCCAGAAAATATTACAGAATGTATCCTTTTGTACAAGAGGAGGTAAAATACTGGGAAGTCAATCCTAAAATTGATGCAGCAATTTCCAGACTTTCAAGAAAAACAACCATACTGTACCAGTCAAAGATGCAGCATCACTCAGAGATGTGATGTATAGGAAAATTGATAGTGTTTTGAAGAAAGCATATGTGACAGCAGGCACAGCATGCAAACCGGCGATATCAACGACATCGGTATCAAGAGCAATGCGGATATGGATTGCTAATATAGAAGAAGCATTGGAAGAAGGAGTCAAGAGAACTTCTATTTTAAAGGCATTGTCAGAAATCAAATGGGCAGCCGACTACGTAGCTGAAGCATCGCTGGATGCGGTAAGACTGGCAGCCAGGTCAATGGCATACGCAGTAACAGCAAGAAGAGCGCTGTGGCTCAGACACTGGATGGCAGACGCATCATCAAAAACAGCCTGTGTAATTTGCCTTTTGAAGGAGAATTTCTATTTGGGAATAAATTAGATGCAATGATAACCAAAGCGTCAGGAGGTAAAGGCACATTTTTACCACAAGAAAGTATATATAGAAGATTTGATTCTACATACCGTCAGACGGAAAGAACACAGTATAGAGAAGCACGAAGATATCGTCCTGGAAGGCCGTTCTCAAGACAGACGTCAGGGAGAGGTGGACACAAGAAGGATTTTCGTGGCTCCAGAGGGAGAGCGTCATTTCCCAGAGGGAAACTCTCATGATGGTCAAGGGGTCCAGCAGCTTCAAGTTGGGGGAAGACTGAGCCAATTCAAAGCAGCATGGACTCAATTAATAAAAGACTGGTGGGTACTGCAGACCCTTTCTTTCGGGTACCATCAAGAACATTCCAAGAGGGATATATTCTTAAAGAAAAAATATACACAGAAACAACAGAAAATAAAACAAATGAGTTTTATCCTGATAGTTATTACAGGCCAATGTAATAACAAAGGTTCTTCAAGAACAGAGGAGAATAGGGATCTATTCCAAAATATTTTTGGTGGAAAAGCATCAGGAGGTTTCAGAGCAATATTGGATCTTAGAAACGTAATGTTACGCTGTGCTCACCACAAACTAGATGGGACCCCTGTGCTGAGATGGGAATAGGCAAACACCAGCCACAGACACGGGGACCCCGTCCGGAATGTAGGATGGTCTTGCTGGCCGAGTCTAGGTCAGGAGAGATCAGAATAAATGTATACTTGCCGGGTCCGATGCAGGAGCGGTCCAGAGCGTGGAAGGTACTATTGCCAGGACTGGAGAAGGGCGGATCGTCAGAGTTCAAAGCCAGGGTCAGGTTTGGAGAGGTGCGGAGAGCCAGGTGAAGCCGAGATCAGTATTCCAGAGAGCAAAAAGTCCAAGGGCAGGCTGGGTCGGTACACGAGAGATCAGAACTAGGAACAAGGTAACAGGACAGGAACAAGGCAGGTTAAGCAGAGGCAAACACAGGGTAACGTGAGTCTATGCTCAGCCAAAGTGCCAGTGGCACAGCTGAGCATAAGTAGCAGGCACTGACCAATCCCCCAGGGGGTGGAGCGGAGGCGTGACCTCCGCAGAGTCCAGTGATAGGCTGGACGGAAGAAAGGCAGCTGAAGGAGATGGAGCTAATGAGCTCTTCTTGACCCGTCGCTTGGGTGCGTCACGCCCTGTCACGCACATGCATTGCATGTTGATGACGTGCCACGTGTTCAGCCTCCAATCCCGCGATACGGGGCCTGCGCCTGTGCACCGCACAAGTGGGGGGCGCCACAGCGCAGAGGGCCAACAGCGGGTGTTGGAGCGGGCCGCAGGCAAGTGCGGGCACGTGAGACCTGCGCGGGGATGCGTGTGGGTCCACGAGTCCTTACACGTAAATACCTACTTACAGGTAAGAAAGTTCAAAATGATTTCACTAAACTTCATCATCCAAGAAGTAAAACCAAACAATTGGAAGATATCAATAGACCTAAAAGATGCCTATTTACAGATCCCTAGAGCAAAGAGACCTCAAAAATTCCTCAGATTTGTTATAAATCAGGAACTCTACCAATATACGGCGCTGCCGTTTGGATTAGCAGCATCACCCAGAACGTTTACAAAGGTATTTTAATTATCAGAATTAAGAAAAGGGGGTGTAGAAATGTATTCATATCTAGATGATATTCTGATAAAATCATAAAAACAAGAAAAACTGCTACAAGATAGAAACACAGTGATGTTTTTTCTAGAACATCATGGCTGGATCGTAAACCTCGTGATTGGTTGTGGAAAGTGAGCGACCCAGTCAGGAAAACAACATGTGAATAAAAAACATATAAAAACAATAATTGTGCAGTATTGTGATTCAATAATGAATTAATATGCGTGAATCTTAGCTCTGGGGAGAACCTACTTACAGCAACATATAGGGTAAATTCGCTTTTCTCTGACTCTGTCAGATAATGATATGGTACTGAGGTTTTCTTTGGGTAGGACTTTTATCCCCTCTTGATCTTCCCTTATGAGGGTTACTTCAGGAATGGTGTAGCTCGATTTCCCATAGAATATATATATATTGAGGAAGATCAGGAGCGATCAAGCGGAGGTGATACTGGTGGTACCAAATTGGCCAAGGAGACAATGGTTTGCCCAGCTCATAAAAATGGCAATACACAAACCTTGGCATCTACCAAATATCCAGGGACTGATACAACAAGGACCAGTATATCATTCAGAGCCCAAACAATTGGCCTTGGTGGCTTGGAGGTTGAGTGGAAGGTCTTAAGAGAAAAGGGATGTTCAGATAGAACAATAAATCCCTGTTGGAAGCAAGATAGAAATCTACCTCAACGGTATACTACCGAATTTGGTTATGCTTCAGAGACTGGTGTGTTAAGCAAAAACAGAAGTTTTTCTCACCAAATACTGTGACACTAGTAGAATTACTAAAAGAAGGGTTTGATAGAGGACTCAGTCTCAGTTCATTGAAGGTGCAAGTTTCTGCATTGTCCGCACTGTTGGAGAAGAATCTAGCAACTGAAAAACTCGTTATTTGTTTTTTCCGAGTGATCAAGAGGGTAAGACCGCAAATCAAGAATAGAGTTCCAGCATGGGGCCTATCACTAGTCCTGGATGTCCTCACAATGCAGCCTTTTGAACCTATAGATCAAATACCCTTGAAGGTGTTATCATGGAAGGTTGCATTCCTTGTAGCTATTACATCAGCAAGGAGAGTGGGTGAATTACAAGCTTGTCTTGTAAAGAACTGTTTCTGGTCATCCACCAAGATAAACCAGTGATGCGATCAGTGTACCATTTCTTACCGAAAGTAGTTTCTCAATTTCATATCAACCAAGAAATTGTAATTCCCTCATTTTGCCCAAAACCGGGTAATAAGAAGGAAGAAAGATTGCTAAATCTTGATGTAGTGAGGTGCTTCAAAAAACCTATATCCGTGGGGTACAAGAAATAAGAAAGTTGAATAGGCTGTTTATCCTTCCAGAAGGACCAAGGACGGGGCAAGCAGTGTCCAAAGCAACAAAATCAAAATGAATTGTATCATGTATCAGACAATCATCCGAAAACAGGCACATTCAACGAGAGCAATGGCCACTTCTTGGGCATTCAAGGTACAAGCATCACCGGCACAAATCTGCAAAGCGGCAGAATGGTCTTAATTTAACACATTTATGAAGTATTACAGATTGGATATTCAGACTTCAGCTGATGCAAGCTTTGGCCGAAAAGTACTACAGTCTGTAATAAAATTAAGTGGTTGACACTGATATTGGCATTGTTGGTTTTTCTATCCTTCCCTAAATAGTACTGCTTGGGTATGTCCCTATGGTGCCCACTGCCATGGTGAACAGAAAGGAGAAAATTTTAACCAACTTGCCGTCATTTTCTTCTCCTGGAGCCATGGCAGTGGGCACATAGTTACCCTCCCTATGTTTGCCTAATATATATCAGTTGTATTTTTCAGCTATGGGAGAATCCAAAGACTATCTGCAGGTAGTGGGAGGGGCCTTTTATGGCCTACCTGCAAGAATTACATTTCCTGTCCTACTCAGCTGGGGATAGACTTACCCCTACGATGCCCAATGCCATGGTTCCAGGAAAATAAAATTACGGTAAGTTGGTTACATTTCCTGCAGGGGAAGGGCTGCTGGGTGTAGGAGAGAGGTGAGGTCATGTGACACGGGGATATCAGTGCCTAGTTACTCTGGCTAATTGTGGACAGTCTGATCTGCTCTTCATTGCCCACTCATTGAGAACTATGGTGGCTCAGTCAAAGGCAGCACCACGACTTTGGCGGCAACAGGAGAACCTACATGTACCAGCTGGTCTGGATAAGCCGTAAAACATTGAAAACTCTAAAAACAGCAGCAAGGGAAGAGAGGCGACTGCCCCCAACAATTGTTCGCTATTCAATGCTTATGATCAACCTGTAAGCAGAATTTCAATTTTTGCCAGTATGTGGAGTGGAACGTCGTAGTTTTTATTATGCGATTGTTTTTACTGTATTTCATATGCTGGGATCTGCATTTATGTAAACAACAAACATTGGAGCGACTTCACTAGACACTTCAAACAAAGACATTATGTATGGTTGTATCATTAAGACACATTGTATGCTTGATCCCAATCTATATAATGGTGTTTCATATTTGGTTGCACTACCAACTTTTACAATTCATTGTAAGTGAATTGTCACATTGTATATATTAGCACAAGGCGCCACACATTATCTGTTTTTCACTATGTCTTAATGTATGGTGTATGGTATGGTGACAATATGTGAACAGTACAGTATATACTTGTTGCAACACATCCTTTTTTTTCTTAATACATTCGGGACTTCTTGGTCTGCTAAGTATCAACGGAGCCATATTTTCACTTTTACTTTTTGGACTATCCATGATATGCCTTAATGTATGGTGACTATATATGAACTGCCTATCGCAACATATCTATTGCAAAAAATATTTTGCTTATCTTTTCATGAAGCAACCTTTGTCTAAACCTGATATAAATTCTGCATCACACAGCTTATCTATGCTGTTCTTGCTCTGTTCCACCTTTGTATTTTGACCGTCTGCTCTGGGAGATACGAGGTAATCGTGTTTGATTCCTCTCTCCAGTGTATTTTTTTACTAGACAGAACATAGTATTTACAAACCCATTTGGTTTTTGCGTGTAATCATCTGAATCTTCTCAGGCTAGACAGCTCCCCACTATTTTGAGGATGAGGGGCATGTTTTTAAAAGTGTTTTAGTGATAGTACTGAATAAATTGATGTATATTTTGTATACCAGGGTGCTCTATTTTTGGGATGCGTTCTCATATATACATACATATACACAGGGATAGAAATTTCTCGGCTGTCCGTGCCTAAAATATTGTCCCTGGTGCCTGTGTTTTGCCAAGATGCTATTGTGGCCCAAAACGTTGCACGGTTATTTTAGTTTTTTTAGTTTAATGGCTTGAATAACATTTATTTTTCTAATACCCCGAAGTGCTGTGGACAACCCCAATTTTGTTGGTGTATATATATATATATACACTCCGGGAAGAAGCCCACCTTATGGGCGAAACGCGTTGAGTGTCTTGGATGCTTGTGATATCTCCAAGGACCTTTTTTCTATTGAGAATGTTTTTGCCATGATATACTTCATTTCGGACTGAGCTGAAGCGGGTTTATTTCTTCCATATGATCGGCGAAGGATTTTACTATACAGCAGGGACCGTATACCATCATGGCTTCCTGATTATGCTATCTACATCAGATGAGTATCACTCGTTTCCTTTGTGGTTATTATACCACTTTTTAACAAGTAGATTTGCCTGTGTACACTTTTATTTGCCTGATCAGATATGGTGACTTTAATATGGCGGTATGTGTTACACACAGGCACATCTCTTTGATATAGTCTGGTTATTTTTCCTTATTCTCTGCAGTGGGTACCCATTTCACCCCCTGATTTATGCTTATATTTTTTGCTTCATACTTATAGGCTTATTTGGCTGTATCTTTGCGGGTAAGTCATTTTGGGATTATTAGAGCACAGGGTAGCTTTATATAGCATTGGCATCAACCTTGGGTTTTCATTGGGGGTGTTTGGTTCAGTTTCATCTGAGCCTGCTCATCTGGTAAGGGATGGGAGAGGAGTTTTGCTCTCTCCTTTTTCCCTCTGTGTTTACATATGTTTGTGGCTCTTATTTTTTACTGCAGTTAGAATAGGTTCAGGCATTTTTCTCTTCTCTTTTTTTATATATCTAGTGTGCCTTGGACTTTCACATAGCGGTTTGTTTTCTTTGTTTTTTTTTTAAATTGTCAGTATAATATCTATTTTGTGTGTGTACTATTAAAATCCATTTGTTTTTTGATCCAGACTTTTCATGCTTTTTTATTCTGTTGATTAAGATGAACTGAGTGCTTACAGGGATTCTGTTTGTCTTTTGTGTGTTTATACATTTACATTTCCCCAGCACCATCGGTCATCCTAGACTACAGTATTTTGTCATATATTTTGGATTAATTTAGACTGATTTTTGATATCGTTTATTCTTTTGTAGTGTTGAGCGACACCGTTTTGTGTGTGTTATATATATATATACACTCCTATAAACATACAAATGAGGGGATTTAATAAACACAAGACATATAACTAAATAATAATAAACCTACTTTCATCACCGATGATATATTCTCAAGTGATTGGAATAATACACTTACTAATTGTTCTAACTCTCTTATGAGATTACTCATTAACTATAGAGAAGGGAAATGAGATGAGATTAAAAAAGAAATTGCTACTATTGAAACCTTTTTAGCAGATTTGAAAGTTATTGAGGGTTTTTCCTCAATAGATGACGCTATTAACACCAGGGTGGTAGAATTTGAAACTGAAACTGAATTGGTGGATAGGAAAAATTGGTCATCTAGACCATTTTATCAAAAGAGACCATCAGGATCAAATAACTCTAAATTCAAGGGTTCAGGAAAACATACACCAGGGCGAGAGGGACATACTTTGGCTGGACATGAAGCAGGAGGATATGGGATTCTAACAGAGAACCGGTTCTCCTGTTTGGGGCGTGATACAAGAATATAGGTAGCCGGCGCTTCAGAAACCAGAAAGACCCTCTATGGAAGACTTAATAACTGCCTGGACCTTGGCACTGTGTGTGTTTAATAGTGCAGCATCCCTTGCAGGGGCCAGGGATAGTGCCTAGGGCTCACAGGCACACATATGTAGCACAAATTATATCCCAAACGCTGACTTAATAAACAATGTAAGCCCACAATATAACTCACAGTTAGTAGTATCTGTCAGTGTGGATCTGTTAGGATCAAACAGAAAGCCACCAGACATCTCCAACAGCACCACACCTTGATAAAGGGCACACGGCCCGAAACGCATAGGTGTAGTGCTGTTGGAGATGTCTGAGAGCTTTCTGTTTGATCCTATCATGGAATTAAGGTTTTTTCTATTTTTAACCCTTGAGCCTCCTCCTGCTGTTTTGGCAGTGCGCTGCCTGCTTTTTCTCTCTCCTTGGGGCGTGATACAGCCAGTTCATCTGGCAGGTCGCGCAGCCACCAGGTAGAGTAGGCCTCTGGCCACCCAGATCCTTCAGGTGCTAGACCAAAACAGACACGTAAAGCTGACTTGTCGAAGAGAGATGGTATTAACCAGTCTTTTTTAGAGAAGGGTTCCAAGGAACCTCCACAGAGGGAACAATTTCAGGCTCCATTTTGGGAACAAAGCCTGTCTTGTCATACTCCTCCCTCAGAAACCTTAAAAAGAAGAGGAGACCATGTGGAAGGGGAAACAGGGCAGGGAGAAAAAAACAAAAAAAAACCAGCAGGTTTAAAAAGACTAATTGTGCCTGAACCTTCAGGCATTTTTAATCTTTCCTCATATATACTTTCTCCCAATCAAATTAGTTTATGAATAAGGGTTTATCATTTTGCCCCAATGCCTACTCAGATTCATTTTGAATATTTGTGGACCTAAATCGGTTTGTACGAAAACTAACACTAAAAAGGTATTTTTTTACTAAAAAATTATGTTAATAAATACCGATTTTTGATGTTAAAGAACTTGCATAATTAGATGATTTGGCAATATTATGGTCCGAATCAAATTATATGGATCCCCAAAATATTGGGGTTTCTAATGCCGCTATGGAGATAACTGATAAGGAAAGTTGTCCTGTCATTCATTCACCATTTAGACCTAAATCTCTTTTTTCCCCGTATCAACACAAGGGATATTGATTTTTATGCTCTAGTAGACCATGATTTTCAACAATTACATAAGGAGCCAAAGGGTAAACCCTTCAGAAGAAACCTCTCTCAAGGAGAGAGTATAGCAATGAGGGAATTGCAGAATATTGAAGAATTGGTTTTACGGCAGGCCGACTAGTGGGGGGGGGGGAGGGGGATTGTTTTGCAAAACAAGATTGTCTACATTGGTGAAGCAACCCGCCTCCTGTCGGATTCCATGTCATATACTACAATTAAATCTGATCCTATGGGACAATATCAGGCAGAACTACAGCTACTACTTCGTGAGGCTCAGTCCAAATGCATTATCACTGACACAGAATTATTTTTTTTATATATATCACATCCCTGGGTGCATATTTTTTTATCATTTACCCAAGGTGCACAAGTCTCTCACTAATCCCCCAGGCAGACCTATTGTTTCCGGCACAAATTGGATGACATTCAATCTGTACCAATATGTAGATTTTTTTTCTACAGACCCATGTTACATCCTTGAGGTCTCATATTAGGGACAGCTTGCATGTCATCGATTCCGTAGCCGGAATCAAGTGGCAACCTTCATACCTATGGGCCACATGTGATGTACAGTCACTGTACACGTATATTGATCACAATATAGGTCTGTCTGCTGTTAGACACTTTTTAGATGGTGATCCTGTTATTTCCCCTTGTAGACGGATGTTCACAGAGGTACACAATTGGAGACATTTTGTAAGGTGAAATTATAACAAGGCTTTATTGTGCCTTTTCCTTTTCATCAGGAAAACCATCCAAACACAGGGGGGGGGGGGGGGGGGAACAAAGCTTCTATTCACTTGGGAGTATTTCTAGTGAAATCCTATGCAATTCACAACTCCTAGTTAAGCATGTCTCCCAGCCCCAAACACATAGCATGACATAAGCAGATATAAGAAGTCTCTTAAGAATGAAAGTCTTATCTGTTAGCTGCTGTAGAGTAAGCTTCTCTGCTCTCCTGGAACCGCACCCGTGCGTGCACAGAAAATGTCAGCATCCAGGTTTAGAAGTCTTATTTGTCAGCTCCAGAGATCTGTGTTCTCTTGGTCAGTCTCTCATGGGAGACTCAAGAAACCCTGCTCTGTCTCCAAAGTTCAGCTCTCAGTCAGAGCTAAGGAGTCCCTTCCTGTCTCACAAGACAGGCTTTTCTAAGCAATCAGGTAGGTGGGGTTAGTTAATTGCCTACCAGCAGTTAACCACCACACTGCTGGATTAGAGGCACATTTGTGAACAGGGATAAGTCCCCTGTTACATACCTCCCGTGTTTGTGGGAAGCTCGGGCTTACCACGGCCAAAGCCCATCCTTCCACTCTCATTCGAGATCTTTCTATGACTTGAATGAGAGTGAATGGAGGAAGAGAACCCTCTGTCCCGCTGGGATTGGAGCCCTTTCTCCAGTTTATTTTTGTCTCAGCACTCCTCAGTCGCTCGAGGAGGACTTTTTCCAAGTAAAGTCTTTTTACCGAGTGCGCGGTCATGAGATTTCTGTTGCGTCGGGCACTCCTCTTTTTGTAGACAAACTGTATGGCAACAGTTGTAGAGCAGTTAGGACTAGCCCTTAGAGTTTTCCGCTTTTGAAGCAGTCTTTCTGCACCTCCTCCACATAACGGATTCGCCAGTTCAGCTTCTTTGGGACTGAGTTGCACCTCCACCGCCCTTTCCAGAGAACGTCCTATCTTTTCAGCTTCCTCAGCTAAGGATTCTTCTGGCTTTGATTCTGCACTCCTACCTCTGTTTGTTGCCTGTTGGGCAGCTGTAGGTTTGGCTAGTGCTTTCTTAGGTGGCTCAAACTTCATAATCTTGTTTTGAAGGTGCGTGGAGTCCCCAACTCTCACTGTACCCTTGTCCTCACGGGCATTAGTTACTGTGGGATACTGGTGCTTGGGCAGAGCCAATACCTTTTTCCGTAGTGCATCTTGCAAGTCTCTTCTCAGGGAATTTATCTGCGCAATTTGCTTTCTCTGAGTCTGTATCAGTGTCTCCTTCATATTCTGGAGCTCTGTAATTTTTGTCGTCAAGGTTGCCGCTGCGTCTGTTTTCTCCTTGGTATACTGACTCAAGGGAATGGAACAGTCTCTCTGTCTCTCCAGCTCTTGCTCCAGTTTCTGAGCCTTCTCACGCTCCCTCTCATACAGAGTCACCTGGTATCGAAGCTCCGCCTCCAATGATGCTCTGGTGACATGCAGTGTGGCCTTTAGCTCCTCATACTGCTCTGTGGGGACGTACTGGGTATTCAGACGTTCCTGCAGTGCTTGTACCTCTTTAGCAGCCTGCAGCTTTTCTTCCTGAAGCGTTTGCTGCTTCTCCTCAGCATACTGGAGGTGTGTACGCAGACCTTGCAGTTGGTTCTGCAGTCGGTGCTCTGCGTCCCTTGAAATGTCCCGTTCCTCAGTGAGACTGTGTAGTTCCTTTCTGGAAACTTCCAGGTCTGTGCGGCAGCTGTTGGTCTCATGATGTGAGGCATCCAGTGTTCTGCGGAGTGTCTGAACCTCTTTCTGAAATACGTCCACCTCTATCCGGACACTGTTGACCTCCTGTTGTGAGGCATTCAGCTCTATGCGAAGAGTGCCTCCTCATACTTCCGCTTTAGCGTAGCCACCATTTTATCAGATTGGCTCTGCTTTTCATTCATGGCGGAAATAGTAGCATTTGCAGTATCTAGCTCAGTCTTGAGATCGTCCAATTCTGTCCTGGCTAAAGAGTACATTGCGAGCACATATTCCTGTAGCTTCACGTTATTTTTCTGTAGCTCTGTGTAACCATCTTCCTTTTGTTTCAATTGTTCACGGAGCATATCACAGTCATGCCTGGCATTTTTCAGGGCATCTTCAGGGCTGGTCAAGGGATCGTCACTCACTGGTTCCGGTTCCACTTCCCTGGGATGGTTGGTTGAGGGTTACACCCCTACACAGAGTGATTTTATTCTTTCTATTATTAAGTTTAAACTCACTCATAATTATTTCTTATTTCAATCACAATTTTATCTACAGATCTGTGGAATGGCCATGGGGACCAGGTTCGTCCCTAGTTATGCCAATCTTTTTATGGGTTGTTGGGAGGAGAGCCATGTCTGGACTGGCAACCCACATGGGGCTGGCCTGGTTTACTATGGCCGTTTCATAGATGACATTCTTATTGTTTGGGACACTGATTTTTGTGATATTAAAGATTTATTTGATCACTTTACTCATAATGCATTTGGACTAGTTTTCACACATGTTGTAGATTCTGCATCTATAGTATATTTAGATCTTCTACTCAAAGTTGACCCTTTTGACAATATTATACACACTGATGTGCACATTAAGGAGGTGGTTACCAACAGCTACCTCCACGCTGACAATAACCACCATCACAGCTGGAAAAAGAACATTCCGTTTAGTCAGTTTAGTCGTCTTAGAAGAAACTGCTCAACGGATTTAGATTTTGTTGCACAGTCTAATTTGTTAAAGGACAAATTCGTTCAGAAGGGTTTTGAGAATTCCCTCATTGAAGAGTATTAAGCATTAAGGCGGCCAAGTTGGAGAGATCGAATCTTCTGAAGGGTATTAAAAAGAGTAAAAAACAGCAAATTAACCAGTCTAATTGGAATGACAGGACGACTTTCACTACAAAATATAGTCAGTCACATAAATCCATAGAGACTATTCTGAGATGACATTGGGGTATTTTGACCCATGACCCGATCCTCAAAAGTCATATGGAAAAATATCCTTCTCTAATTTATAGGAGAGCCAATAGTATTAAAAATAAATTGGCACCTACTAAACTCAAATCTCCTTCCACTGACAAAAACTATTTGAAACCTATGCAGCCCATATCCAAGTGGCCCATTATAAGTGGCATGACTACTGAACAACTGAAGTTTAAAAGGAAGGAACTCTTACCCTAATGGATGTTATCCTTCTTCTCTCCTCAGGTAAAAAACATCTCTAAATCCTCATTGAAGCCTTTGCTGTGTGTATTATATAGTATATGCAAGTGATCCAATGCTAGGTAAAAAACATCTCTAAATCCTCATTGAAGCCTTTGCTGTGTGTATTATATAGTATATGCAAGTGATCCAATGCTAGGTAAAAAACATATTTGAATGCTGTTTTCTGTCTACCCCTAATCAAATTAAGTGTTGCCACCAAGGCAGGGAACACCCTGTGTAGAAAACCATTTGTTTGAATGTGCCTCAGATGTGCTAATTAAGCAGAAAGAATCACACTGTCAGGTGACTTTTTAGGCCTATATAAACCCAGTCAGAACAGCTAGTCTGCCTGCAGCCCATATCCAAGTGGCCCATTATAAGTGGCATGACTACTGAACAACTGAAGTTTAAAAGGAAGTTCAAAAGAAGTGAGGAAGAAGTGGACACCCCATCTGGCCCTGATTCCTGCATTTGAACTACGCTGGAAAGGAGGATATCATCAATACCAGACTGCATCATTACTGCTGTGATGCTGCCTTTACCATTTATATTTGCTGTGACTTCACTTCTTCTCAAATTATGCACTTCTTTTTACCAGCCTCAGTATGTCTCTAACTCTATTCCTATATCTCCATCTCTCCTTCCTTCACCACTTCTCTTTTCACATGAACTCCTTTCTTACCTGCGTCCTCTGACACCACACAGCTATATCCCTGCACTAAAAAACACCCCTACAAATCATCCTCACACATCCTTTTTCTATCCATGCTTCTCCTCCTTGCTTCTGGGGATATCTCTCCCAATCCTGGTCTCTGTCTTATTCCTACATGCGCTCGTCCCCGCCTGCCAACTGCAACCTCTACTCCTTCTGGTGTCAACCCCTCCAACCTCATACCCATCCCCTGCCACCCTCCCTCCTCTCTCCCTTTCTCCTGTGCCCTTTGGAATGCTCGCTCCCTTTCTAACAAGTTCCTCTCTGTACATGACTTTTTTCTCTCTCACTCTCTGCTTCTCTTTGCTATAACTGAGACCTGGCTCACTCAGTCTGACTCTGCTCTGGAAGCTGCCCTCTCCTTCTCCCACACTCCGCGCACTGATGGCAGGGGTGGAGGCGTGGGGCTCCTGCTCTCCTCTCTCTGTCGTTACCGAACCCTTCCTATTCCTCCCTCTCTTGCTTTTCCCTCCTTTGAGGCTCACACTGTCCAGATTTTCTCTCCTCTCCCTGTTCATGTGGCGGTCATCTATCGCCCACCTACCTCTACTCATCCCCCTTCTACCATTCTCTTACACTTTGAATCCTGGCTCTCTTTCTTCCTCTCCTCAGACTCCCCTGTTCTTCTCCTTGGGGACTTCAATTGCCACATTGATGACCCCTCTCTCCCTTGGGCTTCCCGCTTTCTTTCTCTAACCTCTTCTTTTGGCCTTCAACAGTGGACTGCAGCCAGCACCCACAAGGATGGCCACTACTTAGACCTGGTTTTCACTAAGAACTTCTCTCTCTACGATTTCTCCATTTCCCCTTTTCCTCTTTCTGACCATCATCTCATCTCATTCTCTCTATCTCGCTTCTCCCCTTCTCCACCTCCATCTACACACCGGTTCTGCAGAAACATGCGCTCTATTCACTTACCTGACTTTGAGTCCACTTTACGCTCCTCCCTCTCCTCTCTCAGCTCTGCTACAGACCCCGACAACCTGGTCAGGAACTACAACTCTGTCTTGTCCTCCTCTCTTGATCTACATGCCCCACTTTCTCTCTGCCGTACTCGCCCTTCTAACCCTAGACCCTGGCTAAATTCCCACACACGCATGCTGTGTTCCTCCACTCGTTCCTCTGAACGCCTCTGGAGGAAGTCTCACACTCTCGCAGACTTCCTTCACTACAAATTTATGCTATCCTGTTTCAACTCTGCCCTCTCGCAAGCTAAACAAGCCTACTTTTCTGCACTAATCAACATGCACAAGTCTAACCCACCCCGACTGTTCTCTGTCTTTGATACTCTACTCAAACCACCCTCAGCTGCCTCTCCTTCCTCCATCTCCGCTCAGGATTTTGCTGACTATTTTAAGGAAAAGGTGGAATCCATACGTCAGAACATCCCCTCTGTTTCTTCTTCCCATCCTACACCTCTTCCTAACTTTCCTCCTGCCTTCCTTGACTCTTTTTCCACTGTCTCAGAGGAGGATGTGTCGCTGTTGATCGCATCTTCTCCCTCTACCACTTGCCCTCTTGACCACATTCCCTCCCATCTCCTTAAACCTCTTGCTCCTACTATAATCCCTATGCACACACAAATTTTTAACTCCTCCCTCTGCTCTGGAACCTTTCCATCCTCCTTCAAACATGCAACAGTCATACCATTACTCAAAAACAGCAAGCTTGACCCTACCTGTCTTTCTAACTATCGACCTGTCTCCCTCCTGCCTTTTGCCTCTAAACTCCTTGAACGTCTTGTATTCTCTCGCTTGCTCCATTTTCTCAACACCTATTCTCTCCTAGACCCTCTACAATCTGGCTTCCGCACTGCTCACTCCACGGAAATAGCCCTCACTAAAATAACTGATGACCTCCATGCTGCCAAAGACAGAGGTCATTACACTCTGCTCATATTACTCGACCTCTCTGCAGCATTTGATACTGTGGATCACCCTCTTCTCCTCTACATTCTCCATACTCTTGGTATTCGGAACAAAGCTCTATCCTGGATCTCCTCTTACCTCTCCCATCGTACTTTCAGTGTCTCTTTTGCCAACACCTCCTCCTCCTCTATTGATCTCTCTGTGGGGGTACCCCAGGGCTCTGTCCTGGGACCTCTTCTCTTTTCTCTGTACACACTCTCTCTAGGTGACCTAATAACATCTTTTGGGTTTAAATATCACCTCTATGCTGACGACACACAAATATACTTTTCAACACCCGACCTTACACCTGCTATACAGACCAAAGTTTCTGAATGTCTCTCTGCTATATCATCCTGGATGGCCCTCCGTCGCCTTAAACTCAACATGGCTAAAACAGAGCTCCTCATACTTCCTCCCAAACCTGGCCCTACTACCTCCTTCCACATTACTGTTGGAACTACGATCATTCACCCAGTAGCCCAAGCACGCTGCCTAGGGGTCACACTCGACTCCTCTCTCACATTCGCCCCTCACATTCAAAACATTTCTAAAACTTGTTGCTTTTCCCTCCGCAATATAACAAAGATACGCCCTTTCCTCTGTTGCTCGACTGCTAAAACTCTGACTCAGGCCCTCATTCTCTCCCGTCTTGATTACTGTAACCTCCTGCTGTCCGGCCTTCCTGCCTCTCACCTGTCTCCCCTACAATCTATCCTAAATGCTGCTGCCAGAATCACTCTACTCTTTCCTAGATCTGTCTCAGCATCTCCCCTCATGAAATCCCTCTCCTGGCTTCCAATCAAATCCCACATCTCACACTCCATTCTTCTCCTCACTTTTAAAGCTTTACACTCTTCTGCCCCTCCTTACATCTCAGCCCTAATTTCTCGCTATGCACCATCCCGACTCTTGCGTTCTGCTCAAGGATGTCTTCTTTCTACCCCCTTTTTATCTAAAGCCCTCTCCCGCCTTAAACCTTTTTCACTGACTGTCCCACACCTCTGGAATGCCCTTCCCCTCAGTACCCGACTAGCACCCTCTCTATCCACCTTTAAGACCCACCTTAAGACACACTTGCTTAAAGAAGCATACGAATAGCACTGTGAACATTCTGAACACATGATACATAAAGCTTGGCCCCCTGCAGACGCACTTACCAGAACTCCCTCCTACTGTCTCTGTACGTTCTCCCTACCTACCAATTAGATTGTAAGCTCCTCGGGGCAGGGACTCCTCTTCCTTAATGTTATGTTTATGTCTAAAGCACTTATTCCCATGATCTGTTATTTATATTATCTGTTATTTATTCGATTACCACATGTATTACTACTGTGAAGCGCTATGTACATTAATGGCGCTATATAAATAAAGACATACAATACAATACAATGGGTAATTTCAAATGTTTTAGAGGAAGGTGTATTACTTGCTCCTTCCTCGACACAAAAAAGACATTTATGTCACGTCAGTGGAGAGACATTTCCTGTCAAGAATTTTATCAATTGTCATACCTCACATGTTATATAACTGAGGGTTTAAAAATAATCGTGTTAGAAGTTATCCCACCCTCTATTCTGACAGGAAACAGGTTTAAAACCCTTCCTCGCAGGGAGACCTACTGGATTGTTAGGATTCATAGCCTTATTCAAGCAGGTCTCAATGAAAACCTGGACACTAGTACTATTGTATAAAGTCCAGGTTTCATTTCTCCTCTCGGTCTGTTTTGGTCAGTCCAGCTTCATGCTTCTCAGTCGCACCATTTCTGGTTCTATTTTTCTTTGACTTTTGTATTCTTTATATTTGATTAATATAAATTACATATTGTATATTTATATGTACATACATTTTATTTGGTGTATATGTTTTATACCATATATTTTTTTTTATATATTTTATAATATGGTCTTTGTTTTTTCTCATTTAATATATATTTGCATAAATTATTTATATATGATATACATGGTATTATTAATAATTGTTATCTACACATATCTTTTTCCTTTTTTTTTTTTTTGAGGTTCACTTGAGAATGTCTATTATCTCTGATTTTTTATTAATTTGATTCAATATACAGATTTTAACATTTAATTATATGTATGATTGTTTAAGCCATGCATTCATTGTATTTGGGTTGATAGAACGTTATCAATTATTCAGTTGAACCCTCCCCCTATTTCAGTCAGTTGCAGACTATTTATATCTTTCCACTCCCCCCCTGGGGCAACCCCTGACAAAGTTAGCAAGCCATTGGCAAAACGCATAGGGTGCGTCACTACGTCGGTTCACATTGATCACTGGATCAGCTGCTGAGGATCTCCTTGATGAATACATGCCAGTTTATCTAAGACGGCGAATTTACCAGCTGTGCGGATTCCTACACTATCGGATTCTTCCTAAAGCCTGTGCCTTTGTACTTCCGGGTCACGACCCACATCGGAGCACATGGAATGCCCGTGGGAGTGTTGAGGTGCTGTCTGTTCTTCTCACAGTAGTAAGGTGATTTCCTCCACCCCCAGTAACGGAGCTCTTCTGAACCCTTTGTGGGATGCCACGAGTCTCTGCCTGAACAAGGCTACATCTTAAGGTACTCTGCACTCCACTGCCATAATCTATATGTAGCCCTTTTTCTGACACTCTAAAGAGACTACGGGTAACTGCACGCACCTTTGGCTCCTGGAGATCTGAACCTCCGCTAGCTGGGAGCCTGGGGTAACACTTATTAGCGCAGCACCTCCACTTACCCAGGATCCCTGTTACGTAAGATTCCACTGGGCAAGAAACATAACCACACATATGCGTGCAACCAGTTTTACTGTATGCAATAGTAACCTTATACTTTATATTGGCATCAACACTTAATACATAACACTTATACTATAACGATTATACTTATACTCAAACACTGCTAACTGGTAATGTCTCTATAACATAAGTGGCTCAGCCACACTCCTAATGAGTATGTCTCTGTCCCTTCACCGCGTGCCCCACACACCGTGTCCTTGTACTGATAGAAAGGAGTGCTCCGTGTATTTAGGCCTTTGGCCACTCACTAGTGTCCCCAAAGAGTTACGCCTAAGGCGGGATCAGTGCCTGTTGACCGGTGTTGGTGTACTTGCTGTAAATACCTTCCGGTCACGCCGGTGACCGGTAACAACTTCGAAAAGGATCAGACGTATCCTATGCTTGCCCTTGATGTCGCGCTGTGCAGCTGCCTGGTCCCAAACAGCTCGGCACCACCTTGCTCCGCACACTTGTCCCTAACTGTCTACACAGTAAGGTGAATGATCTCTACCACTATGGGCGTCCCTGCAGCACAGCAGCCTATTGTGACTCAGGGATATTCCTAAGGGCCTCTGGGTAAAGCTATCCTATGCAGGCGGGTCACGGACCCCCTGCACTCACACACCCTCCTCCTTTACCTTCCGGATCCCCTCTGCCTAGCGTGGTCTCTCCCCCACGCTTCCCTTTTCCTCTTCACGTAATCCCAGCCTTCTGATTGGCCCCTGACATCAGATGACTGTCCCAGAGCTCATGGGAGTTGAAGCTTGCCAACGGAGCCTTTCCTTTATTGGGCCGTCGTTCGCGCGCTTACACCGTGCATGCGCGACCTCTCAGCTCTGTCAGTGCCCTCTGAAAGGTTGCGCAACAATATGGCGGCACCCTATACTGTCGGGTCGCCGCGGAACCGGCACCACTCCCTCCGAGCCCTCACTGCAACCACCTGAGGTATTTAACACACCCCTACATTCTCCCCCTTGCAGAATCCAACGTCCCCACTTGGGTCATAACTTATGTAACTATACACAGAACGTTATATAATAAAAATGACACAACATATTTACGATCTTACTTCTCAGCTCTAGATTAGATTGCACATTTCATTGAACATTACAGCAACAGACTGCACTCTGCTGCGAGCCCACTGCTGAGCCTCATAATGGGGTGCCCCGAATCTATCATAAGCCATCCTCATTGGAGGTTGACCAGTTCTTTGGCTTCGGCGAAGTTGCTCTTCAGCTACCTCCTCGGGAGAGTAGCAAGTCTCGTTTGGCATTTCCAACTCTGCCCTTGAGGGGCTCAATAGGTCTACAAAGTCTTTCTGGGGCACAAAGCACGGGCTCTGCAGGTCTAGTGACTGGCTCACGGGAGTCAACGTATCTGTCGTCGGACCAAGGGGCTCTTTACCCGTAGCTCCTTCGGGAGATGCCCCCACGGTCGGAAGGCCCGTTTGAGAGGTTCCCTCCATAGGATTCTCAGAGGTGGCATTTATTACAGTCTCTGGGCCATCCTCTGCACTTTCAGCTTCTCCATCAATTGAAACAGTGCGCACTTCCAATTCGTTGTCCCCTACTTGAGGTATGGGGAGCAGATGATTCCTATGCCATACCTTTACCCGGCCTTCGGAGTCCTTGATGCGGTATACCGGGAGGCCAGGCATCTGTGATTCCACCTCATACACCCCATCTCTCCACCGATCAGCCAGTTTGTGCTTTCCGAGAATGCCCAAATTACGAAGGAGAACAGCATCCCCCGGGCGGATCTCTTTATGTCGTACCTTGTGATCGTAGCGCCTTTTGTTACTCGCATTTAGTTGCGCCGCCACCTTTTCAGCCAATTTATAGGCCTGCTGCAAACTGTCTTGTAGTCTTTGTACGTATCGAAAGTGCGTCCTGTTGGATACCCCATCGGTAGATATCCGCAGTCGCACATCCACGGGTAGCCTAGCTTCTCTTCCAAACATCAAAAAATATGGGGTATACCCTGTAGACTCGTGTCAAGTACAGTTATAGGCATGAACCAGCATCTCCACATGCTGCTCCACTCAGTCTTCTGAGAGCCTTTTAATGTCCCCAGCATGTCAAGTAGCGTTCGGTTGAACCGTTCGGGCATAGCATCCCCTTCTGGGTGGTACGGGGTAGTTCGTGACTTAGCTATATTCAACAACTTCAGCAGTTCTCTAATGAGAGTACTCTCGAAATCCCTGCCTTGATCCGAGTGTTGTCGGTTCGGTAATCCATAATGAATGAAGTATTTCTCCCACAATACTTTAGCCACGGTCACTGCCCGTTGATCTTTGGTGGGGAACGCTTGGGCGTATCTTGTATAGTGGTCTGTAATAACTAGTACGTTACCGATGCCCCGGGTGTCTGGCTCGATACACAAGAAATCCATGCACACCAAATCCATAGGACCGGAGCTTTTCAGATGGGCCATGGGGGCCGCCCGAGTGGGGAGTGTTTTCCTCTGTATACAGCGGGTACACCGTCGGCAATGCATTTCCACCGATTCTTTCATTTTTGGCCAATAGAACCGGTCCCGGAGTAGCCCGAACATTTTGTCGATACCCAGATGGCCATGATCATCATGTAGTGCCCATAAGAACCATATTTCTCAGCTTTTGAGGCAGGAATAGTTTTCGCCGGGCGGGATGATTATGGTACGGTATAACCCGATACAGTAGGCAATTGTCCAGTTTGAACTTCCCAAACTCGTTCAGTTGTAGTTTCACCAGTTCTCTGGGGGCTTGCTTAAGGATAGAGGGATCCCCTTGTTGCAGGGCTTGGCGAGCTAGCTCCACCACTGGGTCTTGAATCTGATGTTGCACCAGTTCTTTCCAGGAGATAATCTTATCCTCCGTAATGTTCATCCCTACCGGGATTGACAGCCTAGTGAATCAGCTAGTCTCAACTCCGAAAAAGCCACCTGATCGTTGACCACTGCTGCTAGTGAGCATAGAGCACGTATGCCAGGCCACGGAATTTCTTCCCACACCTCCTCATCAGTGGTAGGTTGAAGTCCAGGTCTCCGCGACAGAGCATCGGCCCCTATGTTGGTAGGCCCTGGTCTGTATTTAAGATTGAACCGATAGTTGGCCAATGCCGCCAACCATCGGTGACCAGTCGCATCCAATTTGGCGGACGTGTTGATATAAGTCATTGGGTTGTTATCTGTCCTGACTTCAAACTGTACCCCATACAAGTAATCATGCAGCTTGTCTACTACAGCCCATTTGAGGGCTAGGAACTCCAACTTGTGGACCCGGATAATTCTGTTCGCTTGGGGTCAAGCTTCTACTTGCATATGCCACTGGTCGGAGCCCCGTATCGTGTTTATGGTGCAACACTGCTCCCAAGCCGCTGAAGTTGGCATCCACATGTAGAACGTACTCTCGGTCGGGATCGGCATAGGCCAGCACCGGGGCCTGCGTTAGGTTGGTTTTCAATTTCAAGAATGCTTGCTCACACGCAGGAGTCCATTTCTCTCCAAAGGGGGTTTGTGCAGTAGTAGCTTTCCTGCCTGGATCTTCAGGATAGATTTTTAAGAGGTTGTTCAAAATCTTAGCTTTGCTTGAGTAGCCCTCCACGAATCGCTGGTAATAGCCGCAGAACCCCAGGAAGGACCGTAGTTCCTGGACGTTGTTGGGCCAGGGTCAATTCACCACTGCCTCTATTTTTCCTGGGTCGGTGGATATCCCTTCTGCGGATACAATGTGGCCCACATAGGTCACAGACGTGCGGCAGAACTTGCACTTGTCCAGGGACAGCTTAAGTCCTTCCGTTTGAAGTCGGTCCAACACCTTTAACAGTCGCTCTTCATGCTCCTTCAGCATCTTCCAGAACACTATAATGTCGTCCAGGTACACCAAGCATTCTTGCGGGTTCATGTCTCCCAGCGTCTTTTCCATCAACCTCTGGAAGGTGGCCGGAGCTCCACATATCCCTTGCGGCATACGGGTGAACTGGTAGAACCCTAACGGGCAGATGAAAGCGGTTCTCTCCTGATCTTCCAGGTCCATGGGCACCTGATAATACCCCGACCTCAAGTCCAGCACGCTGAACCATTTACTTCCTGTCAAGGCGTTCAGGAGGTCCTCGATACCGTGCGATTGTTCAATGTCCGTTAGTCTACGCAGAGACGTACGGTCCCATTCTTTTTGCGAACCACCACTATAGGCGAGGCGTAGGGACTGCGTGATCCCTGAACAATCCCGGCTTCCTCCATTTCGGCTAGTAGTCTCCTCACCTCTTCCACATCTTGGGGTGCTATGCGGCGGGAACGTTCGCGGAATGGTGCGGTGTCGCTCAATCGAATGGTGTGACGGGCGCTGCGACTGCACCCCACATCCATATCACTTAGGGAAAACACCCCCCGTCGCTCTTCCAGTTTGGTCTGCAGTCTTCCTCTCCAGTCCTCCGTCAATGGCGAGTCTCCGAAGTCAAATGCCAACCTTGGGGTCACGGCATGGGCGGTGGCCACCGGACGTTCACCTGCAGCCTTCTTCTCCGGGGTTACTGGATAGATCCTACCCAACGATTGTCGGTGGTCGATGCACATGAGGTACGGAGAAAGGTTTTGGACGTATACCTGGGTCCGGGCCAGAATCTTCCCCGACCATTTGTTCACTGAAGCCAATATTTCGTAGCCGAGCCGCTGATCATCATGTGTCGTGCTCTCCAAGGAGAATAAGTGATCCTCCGGTCGTCTGGCGGGGTAATGACAGGCAGCAACCATCATTCTTCCTGTCCCGAGAGGGATTTCGGTCAGCCCCCGCTCTTGACTATACAGAATCCCGTGCTCCTCTTCGGTCGCAATCCTACCACACGCTTCTTGTAGGGCGGGGCAAATGGCTAGCGCCCGCAGTGGTAATTCACCCGCTTCCTGCAGATACATGCGAATCACAGCTTGTACGATGTCTGTATTGGTTCCCATTATTATCGGGGCGCTGGGGTGATCCTGAGGTTCTGGGCATCCTAGCGCTTCCACCTCCATGGGATGATGCTTGCCGTTCTTCATATCCAGATGTACCTTCACCACTCCATCAATAGGGTAGTCTTCATGGCTCAGCCCTCTCAATCGCAAGGAGTCAGCAGATAGTAGCGGCAGTCAATGCAAGTGTTGATCGTTTAAGGGCCGATACACTATGGTCACCTGGGACCCAGTATCCATCAGTGCAGAGGCGTTGATGCCTTCAATCACCACCTTGATGATGGCCGCCGGTCCGTTTCGACTACTTGCCGAGGACTGGACCGCTGCTTCGCCGGCCTGTGGGGTACACAGCATGGACTTGGCCGGCCTGGACACCGTTCTCCGTGAGGAGGTGCAGTGCGCTCGAATGTGCCCCATCTTTTCACAAGCATAGCACTGGAGGTGACTGCGGTAGGCGTTATCTCGGAAGGTCGGCGATGTTCACCCTGACGCGGAGCGCTCCCGGGCGGCTGCAGACGCCTCGAGGTCCTCCTTTTCCGGGTTCGCATCCCCTGGCGCCTCGACTTTAGCCTCCGACTTTTTGGTGTCTTTAGCCGCAACCACCGTCTTCTTTCCTGGGGTTAAGTCACGCCCCAGTAGCACAGTCTCATGTGCCTGGACCCGATCCATCAGGTCGTCGAACGCCAGTGCTTGGCCCGGCACGAGACAGCCGCTGACGCGTACGGACACCGGGTGCAATGGAAGGAGTCCCCTCAGTAGCTGGGTGGTGCGCAGTCCATCGGCATCCACCTTCTGCACCACCCCCTTTCTCACCAGGGTCCACAGATCCAGATGCAGACGTCTAAGGAAATCCGACACCATCTCTCCCTCTTTCTGGGCCATAGCATGGAACCTGGCCATCAGGGCGAATGCATCCACAGGAACCCCATACGTTTTGGTAAGGGAGTAAATGATGCCCGTCGTGTCAGCATCTGGGTGGTCGTCCCGATAGCAGTGCACCATGTGGGACGCTGGGGGTCGTAGGCACTCAATTATACACTGTCTCCGGACGGCATCTGTGCAGGACCATTCAGGAAGTACCTGTTCCATGTGATCCAGCCACTCTTCGAATCCGACTTCTCCCAGAAGGATGGGTTTGTCACCAGAAAATGCCTTCAGCTTTTGGTATTGGTGGGACTGTGTGGAGTGGTGAATGGCTTCTGCCAGCACAGGGATGGAGGCATTATCCAACAGACTACTCCCAGCAGAGGAGTAGGCGTCTAGTCTCGACAGGCTGGTTCTACTCAACGCTGGCCTAATGGCTGAGGGGGTGAATGAAGTGCCTAGGCCCATTGCAGCGGGCCATCGGGGGTTCAAACTGCTTTCAGGGGTACGGAAAGGGCTGGTCATGACTGTACTTGACGGGCCAGGATAACCCCTCTGGGGTGTGGATGCAGCCAGAGGTTTGGTGGGGCCCACCTGTACTAACGGGCAATGAATGCCAGGAGCGTCGGGCAGGATTAGTACTGAGGGCAGGGCTTCGGGGCATATATCCCGGTCAGTGACGAATAGTATCTTACGCCAATTATGTTCCCTGTCATAGTAGTGAACTTGCACTCGGGCAGTATCCAGGAGCGGGAGTTTCCTGACTTGATCAGTCACCGTGCCCAGGGAGAGGGTAGCGGGAACATGTCCCACGGCGAGGGCACGTGTCAGGGGAATTTCATGCCGTTGGGCCCACTTGCGCACCTCAGGCTGCGAGGGCGCAAACATGGCAGGAAAAAACTATCGCACAGTTGAGAAAAAAAACTACAGGGCACCCCAGGTCTGATCTCTCAGCAGCGCCTCCAAATGTAGCCCTTTTTCTGACACTCTAACAAGGCTACGGGTAACTGCACGCACCTGTGGCTCCAGGAGATCTGAGCCTCTGCTAGCTGGGAGCCTGGGGTAACACTTATTAGCGCAGCACCTCCACTTACCCAGGATCCCCGTTACGTAAGATTCCCCTGGACAAGAAACATAACCACACATATGCGTGCAACCAGTTTTACTGTATGCAATAGTCAGTGTTCTACAAACCTATACATTTGCACGCCCCGGGCGAGTGGATTTAACATCGTGGCAAGCTCCTATTGGCCCAAGCAGCACACGTGTGGTACTAGGTGGCGAGTAGATTTTTTTGTTAGGCGAGTAGATTTTTTGGTGATTTGTCGACCACTGGCAATAGTAACCTTATACTTTATATTGGCATCAACACTTAATACATAACACTTATACTATAACGATTATACTTATACTCTAACACTGCTAACTGGTAATGTCTCTATAACATAAGTGGCTCAGCCACACTCCTAATGAGTATGTCTCTGTCCCTTCACCGCGTGCCCCACACACCGTGTCCTTGTACTGATAGAAAGGAGTGCTCCGTGTATTTAGGTTTTTGGCCACTCACTAGTGTCCCCAAAGAGTTACGCCTAAGGCGGGATCAGCGCCTGTTGACCGGTGTTGGTGCACTTGCTGTAAATACCTTCCGGTCACGGCGGTGACCGGTAACAACTTCGAAAAGGATCAGACGTATCCTCTGCTTGCCCTTGATGTCGCTCTGTGCAGCTGCCTGGTCCCAAACAGCTCGGCACCACCTTGCTCCGCACACTTGTCCCTAACTGTCTACACAGTAAGGTGAATGATCTCTACCACTATGGGCGTCCCTGCAGCACAGCAGCCTACTGTGACTCAGGGATATTCGTAAGGGCCTGCGGGATAAAGCTATCCTATGCAGGCGGGTCACTGACCCCCTTCACTCACACACCCTCCTCCTTTACCTTCCGGATCCCCTCTGCCTAGCGTGGTCTCTCCCCCACGCTTCCCTTTTCCTCCTCCCGTAATCCCAGCCTTCTGATTGGCCCCTGACATCAGATGACTGTCCCAGAGCTCATAGGAGTTGTAGTTTGCCAACGGAGCCTTTCCCTTATTGGTCCGTCGTTCGCGCGCTTACACCGCGCATGCGCCACCTCTCCGCTCTGTCAGTGTCCTCTGAAAGGTTGCGCAACAATATGATGGCGCCCTGTACTGTCGGGCCGCCGCGGAACCGGCACCACTCCCTCCGAGCCCTCACTGCAACCACCTGAGGTATTTAACATACCCTTACATATATTATACAGCTCACATTAGCTTTTGGACAATTTAGCTCCTAGCTGACAGGCGCGCTCATTGGCGTTGATTCGGGATCAGTACATCTTGGAGCCGTAGTTCATACAAGCTTACCATCTACATTGGGACTGTGATATACTCTTGTGCAGGACATTCTTGAGTTGTTTCATTCACTTGTTTTTTGGGAGGATTTTTGGAATTCTTTATACCTTATGCACAGCTGATTGATAATAATCCTCTAGGTTAAGTTGTATGATCCTCATATATGCAGCATTATTCTGTGATTCTCTTTTTAATATTGCTTTGTTTTTATTTACACATTTCTTTATAATCTGCATCCCCATTTCAGTGGTATCTATTATTTAGTTATATGTCTTATGTTTATTAAATTCCCTCATTTTTATGCTTATAGGAGTGTGCGCTCACTGTTTTTTGTTTTGTTCATGTGTATTTTAGGAATTGGTTATTTGTTGATGAGCAGCCTTTCCCCATTAGTATAATCATTCACCTACACCACCTAGCCCCAACAACAGTCACTCATTTGCAATATTCATCATATAGTGCACTTTGATTTATATATATATTTTTACTAGTTTATTGTTTATGCGCTGGTCTTGTTTTATATATATATATATATATATATATATATATATATATATATATATATATATATATATATATATATATATATATATATATATATATATATATATATATGTCACGGTAGACCAGGTTTTACCAACAAATGAATACCGGGATTCTGGACTAAGCAATTCAAGGCGGGTAAAATAAATTGTAATGTACTTCCTTTTAAGACAAACACACAATTCTTCACAATTACAGTCAATAAACACTTACTGGGATGGGGAAACGAAATAAAATGTCTACGGAACGAAACAAAGTCTCTGGGCACCTGTGACAGGGTGAAGTCAGCCACTAACAGTTATGCCTGGGAGACATACGTCTGAGTGCTTCATCCAGCACTCAGAGGGTTAACCCAGGAGGAATGGTTGGGTAATCAGAAGGGAGCCAACACACCTGACAACCAGCATGAGATATAAGGATGTCATTGCTGGTAATCAGGTGGCTGTCTCAGAGCTATCCTAGACAAGCTGCTATGCAGATGGATTCACAACTATATCTCTAAAATCACAGTAAGAACTGTTCATATTGTTTTCTGACTGTTTGATATATGTTAACGGTTTGGTAGATGAATTAGCCAGCCAGCCTGATAGACAGGCTTGCAGTGTTAGTAAGTTCTCCCAATGTGGAGCAGGATTTATTTTGCTATGTTTTGTTTATGCCTTAAAGGGACAGTGTGCCCATATGTTTAGTTATGCTGTGGAGAAATAAAGCCACTCAAAATTTGCTTTAACCTGAACATATACGTGTGGATTATTGTTTGACCTCGGCTACAGGCCATCCTGCCACAGCACCCCTGCATGCATGCAAGTGGGTGCGCGATTTAAGTCGTGCGACAGTCCTTGGCTAGGGGCGCAACTTGCCAGCCCTATATCTCCACCGAAAGGAAAGATTTCGTAATGTCCTTAAAGGATTAATTCGGGAATCCTTAGCTCAAACAAATTCTGGAGGAGGGGCACAATCCTTAGTTACGATGTAGTTAACCCCTCACACTCCGGAACCGCTGACGCTGTATCTTCGACATTTCTTGGTTGATCTTAGGTGAATCTGACTAGCAAGGGGCTGCAGGCATTCTTATAGGGTTAAGGGTCCTATACCTAACATGCACACCCAATCCTCTCGTGTGAACAACTTTTCCCACCTATCCCAGACTTGCCAGGAGTTCACAGAATGGGCAGAAGTTGCTTCCCGGTCTGCTTAGAGCATGCGTTAACCTCACACCTGAGCTACGTATCATACCAGGCCCAACCTCTTACCTGGCAACAGAAAGTCTGGGGTTTGGCTACCAAGTGTGAAGTGCCCATACTGGTACTTACAAATATCCCTCCCACCCTAACACCTCTGGTCTCTGAGGCTTTTCAACTCCGGACTTCTCTAGATACTGGGGCACCAACTTAGCAGGGTGCCCTTTGAAGTACGGAGATGAAAAATCCCTCAGCTCATTCATCCATAACATATGTTAATGGATTCATTGCTGGTCCGGCAGTAAAGGGTTCCTGCCTTTGCATTGAAAACATCATTGGAATACAGTTTATATATAAATGTTCTGCTTATGCAACAAAAATAAAACACATATGTATCTTCATGGTTTCTTTTTACCTAGCTGCACTCCAAAAATTAGAGTGCTAGCTCTTTCCTAGCGCAAGTTATCCACCTAATTGAAGGGGCTCTGTGATGTGGTTTGCGGTTTGACCTATAATCGGTTTGGGTTACAAGTCGACATACAATGTATCCGTCCAGGCTTTTGATCGGTAACCAATAGAAACTCCCAGAAGGGAGAAAATGGGGCTCAAAGGTATGGGATGCACTAATTAAATGAGAAAAACACTTAAGGATAGAAAATTCTTCCAATATGTTCACTCAGAATTAGAGATATATGCAATATAAGATACACACTAGGCAAATCTATGATAAGTCCATTCTAGAGCATTAATCTTGTGGAGGATCCCACTCATTGCAGAGTGTAATAGACAAAAGACATTGGATGCCCCAAAATCCAAGGGCAACCTCCTAGTATCAAGACAATCCAAAGCTTGGAAAAGTACTCACAGATGAATGAATGTCCTCTCCTGGTGTAATCCACTTGAAACAGGAGTCTTCACTTGCCCAGTGCAATCTCTAGTGTGCAAAATGTTGGACATAAGCAATATCAAGAGAAAAAAACTGGCATCAACCCAAAAGATACTGCGCCATGTCATATGAGACAGTGAAGAGGGTGAAAAACGATTTATTTGCAGCAGCAGCAGCAGCAGCAGAAAAAAAAAACGGAGAAAATTACTTTGACATGTTTCGCTCCATAGAGCTTTATCAAAATGTATAAAAATCTTACTTCCTGCTCAGTTTTTCAAGCTGAGCAACAAAACAAACTTTATTGTGCTATTGCATATGAACAAAAATACAAAACCATTATAAAAATCTCTAAAAACGGACCTCCTCATAACTTTAAATAATCCAAAAATACTTAAGCGGTCCATAATGATTAAAATTTTAAATAAAATTAAAAAAAATTAATTTATAAAAGGATGTTATTATAAGATTCTATTATCTTCTGTACTAATTCATTTTTGTAATTTTCTTAAATTTTTTAATCATTAATCAAATGACTGTTGCCTTGAGAAAGGTCCCCCTGTGAGGGCAGAAACTTTGGCATTTGTGCCACCTACTCTAATATAATTATTTTGTAAATTACCTCTGAGTGCTGTCTCGTTCTTACTGCGTTGCTGCGGCTGCACCACTGCTGTGAGGAACACCCCTGCCTATATCTATATATACATATATCTATATATATATATACATATAAGAGAAAAGAGAGAGGAGAGAGCGCACGCCCCATAGTATAAAACCGTACATTTAATGTTGGGAAAGGGGGGGAAGGGGGAAGAAAATCACTCACAAGGGTACAAGAATAAAAAGCGTTTTGTGAAATATCACCACCATCCGGTGTCCGCAGCAGGATCAAAAGTCCAACGGTCTCACGGAGATGAAGGGGCAGTGATCCGTCAGGAATCCCAAGGTGCCTCGGATATTTCACAGCAAACGTCCCAGGAGTTCCATAGAATGTCTCCTAAGCTGGATAGCCGCTTTACTGTTTCGCGCTCGAACCGGCCTGTTCCTGCGCATGCGTAATGACGTAATGTCCGTGCGTGATGCGTGATGACGCTCCCTGACGCGTTTCGTCGCACACGGGCGACTTTTTCAAAGGGTAATGGAGAAGGGATGCAGGGCTATGTATATATACCCTCATGGTATCGTAGCAACCCCTAAATCCAGCTGAATGTAACTAAGCTAAGGGGTCACAAACTCAATAAACAAATAGATTCCAAAGTGATGGATATCAGAACTATAAAGAGCTAACCAGGAGGCTAATACTAGACAGTGTAATTGTAAATATATAACTATATAAAAAACTATAAAAATGCTAATATAAATAATATATACATAAAAGAATAGAATCATATAAATAGGAACATAATTAAAAATGTGTACATAATGTAAAGTGACAAATTTAAACACATTAATATGTAATTTCTGAACAGATTGACACCAACTAAAAAACATATAATGAAAAACATAAAATAAAAATAACCTATGTATAAAAATGGCCAGCACAATATATAGTGGCAATAGAAATGAGGGGAAATTACCAAGGATGATAATAATAAATAAACTGAGTGGGGGATAAAGCTACCTGCCACCATATCCTAAACCAGGATAATAGGTACTGAAATGGGTGGTATTATTAATAACTAACACATTGCATGTGTAAAAAATAATGATAAATTGGGTTAAGGGCCTGGGTCGAGTGAAATATATATAAAAAAAAGTATATGTAAAAAAAAATATATATGTATTTATTAAAAAAGGGAGCAATTATGGAATGCCAGATTCCAAGATCAGAAAAAGATCTGAGAAGGATTCAGATAAGTGGAATGCAGAGGAAACTACAAGAACAGGGAGAGTGTGTCCACAGGGGGATCAGACCAGTGTACTGACATCCAGACACTCGTTCAATCCACCAGGGGTTAAGGTACCCAACTGGTGGATCCAGAACGTTTCCTGTCGGCAGAGGATTTTAAAGCGATCGCCTCCTAGAGCACATGGAGAAATGCTCTCAAGTCCCATAACAGTCATTGACTTGGGATCCTGGTTATGTATAGATTTGAAATGTCGAGTATAGATTGTTTGGCTGACTTGAGTTTGGTAGGAGCTAAAATGCTCTTAATGTTTCTAGCCTTCCTATAGACTATAGAGGCTTTTTCTGGCAGGATAGACCCCAAATAGGGATCACACTTGAGGACGCTCCAATGATTATTGAGGATTCTATTAATGGATCTGATGGACTGATTGTATGTGGTTATAAAACTCACAATTGAGGAACCAGTGTTAATAGAATCTCTTGGAGCATCATAACTCAGCCGCGTATCCTTGTCAGATTTGGAATTGGATTTACTTAATAAAACAGACCTGTCCAGAGACCTAACTTTGCTGAAGGAGTCGGAGACCAGATCAGGATCATAACCTTTGGACAAAAATTTCTGCCCAAGTATATAAGACTGGCGAAGAAAATCACTGTCTCTAGTACAGTTTCTTTTCAATCTATGAAACTGGCCTAGAGGAATATTGTTTAACCATTGTTTGTGGTGATTACTGGACGCATGGACATAGCTGTTGACAGAGACAGACTTAAAATGCGTGGTTGTAATAATATTTGAGTCTGAATCTGAAGTGAGGACTAAATCAAGAAAAACTGTAGAAACAGCATCAATATCAAATGTAAATTTGAGTCCTAGATGATTATTGTTGAAGGAACTTAAAATACTAGAAAAAACTGTCTCTTCACCATCCCGAGTATAGAGAAGCAAGGAGCACAGCCAGTGTAGAAATCTGCAGGAAGAGTCCTGTAGAAAAAAATGAAGGGCACAACTCCACGCTAAAACTGAGGGTGGTTTATTGAATTAGTGCACAGGGACAGAAACACAGCCCACACACCAACGCGTTTCGTGCCATGGGACTTTATCAAGGTGTATCACACAACCATACCTCCTTACCTTTAATACCCCCTTTTCGCGCCAAAATCGCCAGATTGAGTACACTGCGCATGCGCGCCAGTGACGCGTCGCATCCCTGTGACATCGCCTCCTCCCTGACTCAACTCCTCGATACCTGAGACCACGTCACTGAGATGCGTCCGTTTCCACCCTGGAACGCATGCTAGTTGGACTCCTATCGGGTAGAGGCCCAAATGATAATAATATCATCTATGAAACGGCCATAGTACACGAGGCCCGCCCCAAGCTCCCCATTTATGCCACACAAACCTCTCCTCCCAAAAACCCATGAAGAGATTTGCATAGCTGGGGGCGAACCTCGTGCCCATGGCCGTTCCACAGATCTGTAAGTGATAAGTGTCTTCAAATAAAAAATAATTGTGCGTTAAAATAAAATGAATACTTTGCAAAATGAAGTGCTTGTGTTTATCTGGGAAAGATAAGTCCTTGTCAAGCCAGTATCTAATAGCTTCAATCCCCCTGGCATGGTCAATGCAGGTGTATAATGAGGCCACATCACATGTGGCCCATAAATAAGTGGATTTCCACTTAATAGCTGAGATGGAGTCAATGACGTGGAGCGTATCCCTAATATGTGACCTGAGCTTAGCTACAAAGGGATGAAGGTAGTAATCAACATATTGGGATAGGCCCGACGTCATCGACTCCACCCCGGAAACAATTGGCTTGCCAGGGGGATTGAGCAAGGACTTATGCACCTTAGGTAAGTGATAAAAAACGGGAGTGCGTGGATGTGTGGTAAACAAAAATTTAAATTCCAATTTAGAGATAATGCCATCCACCAGTGCATTAGTGAGAAGTTCCTTCAACAATAATTGGTAGCTGCCTACAGGATCAGAATCCAACAAGGTATAGGAGTCCGAGTCACCCAGGAGTCTACGTGCCTCCATGAGATACGCAGATGTGTCCTGGATGACTATGCCCCCGCCCTTGTCGGCCTGTCGAATAACAATATCATGATTGTCCTTTAATTTGTTCAATGCGTCCAGTTCACCTTTAGATAAATTCTTATTAACTTTGATGGATTTCTAACATAATGACTCAAAATCTCGAAGTACCACATTGTAAAATGTATCCACAAATCCCCCCTTGGACTGATATGGGAAGAATACTGACCTTGGTTTAAAAGGTGAGTGCATGATATTTAAATCTTCCTCTAGGTCCAGTTCCACAGCCCCGGTGGGATGAATGGACAGTTCAAAGTTATCAATGGGATCCTGTGATCCCGATGTTGAACCCCACCCCATTTGATGTTCGAAATCCATCAAAGTTAATAAGAATTTATCTAAAGGTGAACTGGACGCATTGAACAAATCTGTTTACACACACACACACACACACACACACACACACACACACACACACACACACACACACACACACACACACACACACACACACACACACACACACACACACACACACACACACACACAGTGTTTGACAATCCTATACATTTACACGCCCGGGGCGGGTTGATTTAACCTCCGGGCGGGTAAATATTGGCCAAAGCAGCACACGTGTTTGTTTTTTAAATTTCCCTGCTCGCGCACAAATTTCCCTGCTCGCGCTGAAAAAAAACAAAAAAAACCCCCCCTGCCTGACAGCTGATTGGCGCGGGCTCCCAGGCTTTGTGGGCGCGCGGCCAGGCTCTATATGAGCCGCCCCCAACGAGCGGCCATTTTTTCCCCCAAGGAGGACACAGTAAGTACTATCTGTGCCTTCCCCCTGTCCCCGCTTCCCGCGTGTCAGCCCGCAGGGCCGGGAGATAGGAGCGGGGATGTCCCCTCAGGTCCCCGCTTCACCCCGATCCCTGTGTCAGCCTGTGGGGCCGGGAGATTGGAGCGGGGATGTCCCCTCAGGTCCCCGCTTCACCCCGATCCCTGTGTCAGCCCGCGGGGCCGGGAGATTGGAGCGGGGATGTCCCCTCAGGTCCCCGCTTCACCCCGATCCCCGTGTCAGCCTGCGGGGCCGGGAGATTGGAGCGGAGATGTCCCTCAGGTCCCCGCTTCACCCCGATCCCCGTGTCAGCCCGTGGGGCCGGGAGATTGGAGCGGGGATGTCCCCTCAGGTCCCCGCTACACCCCGATCCCTGTGTCAGCCCGTGGGGCCGGGAGATTGGAGCAAGAGGGGGGGGGGGAGCGGGGTGGTGGTGCTGGTCATGGCTTTTCCTCTCTTCCGACCCCTCCCCCTTGTGTGTAGAGTGAGAGTGTATGTGTGTGTGTGTGTGTGTATGTGTGTGTGTATATATGGAAGTGTGTGTGTGTGTGTGTGTGTGTATGTGTGTGTATATATGGGAGTGTGTGTATGTGTGTGTGTATATATGGGAGTGTGTGTGTGTATATGGGGGAGTGTGTGTGTGTATATGGGAGTGTGTGTGTGTATATGGGGGAGTGTATGTGTGTGTGTATATGGGAGTGTGTGTGTGTGTGTGTGTATATATGGGGGAGTGTGTGTGTGTACAGTAGAGGCAACGTTTATTCTAACATTTGCCGTAAACTAGCCGGGTTACATTCTGGGTATGTGCTGGGTATGTGCTGGGTATGTTCTGGGCTAGTTTGAGGCACGTTTAAGGCATTTCTGCATTGACTAACGACCCATAGGATTAACACAGCAGGAATCCCTGGCAGTCCAATTCAGTTTGAATGGGACTGCCAGGGACCCCCGCTGTTAATCTGATAGGCCATTAATCAATGCAGAAATGCTGAGGCTAGTTTAAGGAAAGTTTAAGGCATGTTTTCAGAATGTACCTGGGTGTTTCCTGTTTTTTTTGGGGAATTGCCACTGGTTTTTGTTCAAATAAGAGTTGCCTCTACTGTATATGGGGGAGTGTGTGTGTGTGTGTGTGTGTGTGTGTGTGTGTGTGTGTGTGTGTATATGGGGTGTGTGTGTGTGTGTGTGTGTGTGTGTGTGTGTGTGTGTGTGTGTGTGTGTGTGTGTGTGTGTGTGTGTGTGTGTGTGTGTGTGTATGGGGGAGTGTGTATGTATATGGGGGAGTGTGTGTGTGTGTGTGTGTGTGTGTATATGGGGGAGTGTGTGTGTGTGTGTGTGTATATGGGGGGAGTGTGTGTGTGTGTGTATATGGGGGAGTGTGTGTGTATATGTGTGTGTGTAGGACACCAGATCAGTCCCCCCCCACCTAGTCAGTCAAAGTCACCCAGTCAGTCACCATCTCCCCACCCAGTTCCCCCCCATCAGTCAGTCCCCCCCCCCCTATCTCCTCCCTGTCTCTCCCCCCTCCCTATCTCTCTCAACTCCATGTCTCTCTCCCCTCCCTGTCTCTCTCCCCTCCCTGTCTCTCCCCCTCCCTGTCTCTCTCCCCTCCCTGTCTCTCCCCCCTCCCTGTCTCTCCCCCCGCCCTGTCTCTCTCCCCGCCCTGTCTCTCACCCACACTCTCTCTGTCTCTCACCACACTCTCTCTGTCTCTCACCCACACTCTCTGTCCTCTCCACCCACACTCTCTCTCTGTCTCTCACCCACACTCTCTCTCTGTCTCTCACCCCACTCTCTCTCTCTGTCTCTCACCCACTCTCCTCTCTCTGTCTCTCACCCACTCTCTCTCTCTCTCTGTCTCTCACCCACTCTCTCTCTGTCTCTCACCCACTCTCTCTCTCTGTCTCACACTCTCGATCTGGATATCTTATTTACCCTGTATATCTTAACTGCCCTATACTACACCGACATAATTTATACTGCTTTCTTCCAGATCTGACTCAAGCTTCACATGGAAGACATTGGAACCCCCCTAACCCAGAAGACAGGTAGGGGAACACCTCCCCTCCAATGTATAACATTGCGGGAATGCGGGTACCTGGACATTGAGGGACTGCGGATCAGGTAAGATCCCCAGCGGGATTGCTGCTTTAGATATTGTGAAGCGGGGACGTCCAGACACTGGTTAAGGGGTTCAGGAAACTAGTCACTCCACATCTGGCTTTTATTTCTAGATCCAACATTTACTTACACACACACACACACACACACACACACACACACACACACACACACACACACACACACACACACACACACACACACACACACACACACACACACACACCACACACACACACACGTAACAAGGACTAATTGTAGTATAATGTAATACAATAAATACATTTGTCAAAACGAATGTTCTGACTAGGAATTTATTAAATGTATATTATTTATATATTTTATTTTAAAGCGGGGTTGGGGGCGGGACTAG